>NW_010966732.1:18705-33112 GCF_000463585.1 Tarenaya hassleriana
ACAAACAAGTATTAGAACAGTAGGTGAAGTAATCAAAACGAGTACTTGATCCTATTCCACACACGGATTCAACCAAGTAACAACAAACAGATTTTTGGCGCAATCAATTGAACACTTGGCGTGCAATCAACGAAATCGAAAGAAATAAAAAGAGGAACGAAACAACCGAGGTGGAGAGCTTTAGCGTGCCATGTAGGTGAGTTTTCGGGGCTGATTGCTCCACGATTTCGCTGTCAAACAAACGAGAAGTGATCAACTACGTAGAATCGGTAATACAAAACTGTTTTTGGTGAAATACGATTTTCGGTTTAAAGAAACGAAATGAAATCAACAAAACGTAAACATGGAGAGATCTCACCGGGTTTAGATCGCCGTTGGAGCGTTAAAGCTCTGATACCAAAATGATACACGCACGGAGGAGGTGGAGATAATCCGTGAACGATCACCGGCACTCTCGTGGAGGCACTCGAATTCGAACGACGGTTGGAGAAGGACCGAAAAGGATAGGGCTGCGGGACTTTGATCCAATCACCGGCACTCGTAGAGGCTCTCGAATTCGAATCGTAGTCAAGAGATGGATGGAGAACGAAGGATAGGGTCTCGGACAAACCAAGACAAGCCTTGGACAAACCAAGATGGGATTTCTCAGACAAACCGAGACAATGTCGGACACACCAACAAGAGGAGTAAAACTCAACTCGAAAATACTTCTTTCCAATGTTCAAATCTGATCAAAATGATGTCTTACAACTCATATTTAAAGAGAAAACAAAAGAAATAACATTAATGGTAAATGCCATGCAAGATAGGTGGAGCCTCTTGCATTAAATGTGGTGGTTGGTAGAAACTAGCTGTTGGGAATTGACTTGTGACTCAAGAAGCTTCCTTTGCTTGAATGACTTGGGAATGAAGCAAATTAGGCTTGTAATATGGAGAAGTTTCGTGCCTTAGCTGATCCAAAACAAGGAGGGTGTGTAGCTCCATTCCGAGATGCGTTAAAGGCGTGATTGATGGACGCAATGACGTTAACACAAGGAGCTCGAGATTTGGCACACATGAGAGGTGGTTTGGGTCGAGATGATGCTCGTGATTCTCGTGTCTTTGGTCCTCTAATTTGAGATGTATTTAGCTGACAATTGCTTCTTGATTCTTGAAGGTTTGATCGTGTATCTCCTTGTAGCCTTTCATTGTTGTAATGTGCATCTTCCAAGCATTGCTTAAGCTCCAAGCTATTTCGTTGAGCTCCTAGCTCCGTGCTCCCGTTCCAAACTATCATTAGCTCCATGTGTTCCTTTACCTCCAAGATATAGTTTGATGTATTGCTTGGGATTCCGAGGTCCTCATCAATTGGCCCCTCTCAACAACTCTTCGGCCATCTCAGGTTGTTCTCTTCGTGCGTTGTTTTCTCTTAGCATTTCTTCGGCCATTCCCCACTGTCTTTGCTGTCTACGGGCGAAGCGTAGGGTCCTTTCTATTTCAGGGTCGAAGACGAGTTGATCTCTACCGGTTGTACTTCTTGTCATGCACCGGAAGAGCTGCACACCAAAGAGACAAAACGAACCGAAAGTGCTGTGAAATGGTTATGTCGCAAAGTAATCCAAGCAAATATCCAAGAAATGATGATCTAGCACAGATCTAGACTAACACGAAAACGCCTAGTCCCCGGCAACGGCGCCAAAAACTTGATGCGCACGCACCGAGTCTTATATTTAATACCCGATTCGTACCACTATCCGCAAGTATACGGTAGTTGTAGTACCGGGGTCGAACACGAGGACTAGGATGTATTAGTCTATCTCTAAGCTAGATTAGGTGGTCAAGTAAAAATGTGGGTTGTGGTAAGGGTCGGAATACAAGAAAGCAAGTAAAATTAACGGTTTGTAAAACGATGGGTTGAGGCGTTGTAGGTTCGGGATCCCTCAAGAATCGCATGGATGGTTAATGATGCTACAATGTCTATGGGTTATCCTCCATATGGGGGTTTCAAGCACTTCTTCTAGAGTTTGTCTCTCCCAAGCTTAAACTCACTACCTAGAGGATCGATTCACCCATCTCCCAATGATCTAAATGATCTCTAGATGCATTAGTGCACCCTATCATGAACCCTAAGCAAGTTAAGCCATCTCCCAATGTGAATAACTCACTCATTTGACATTTGGTTCCAAACATCATTCCCATATCCCTATGATCAATGTGTTCTACAATCATATCAATTAGGGTTTCAACCAAATCAATAGCATTAAGCACAAAACATCAAACCCATGGAAGAAACTCAAAGACATCATAGATTAAGCATAGGTATCCATACAAAAGTGGGGATCCCTCACCCACAACAAAGTCACTACTCCATAACTAGGGTTTCAAAACAGAAAGCAAAATGAAGAAACATGGAAAAGGAGAAGAAATGCTCAAGATGGTCTTCAATGGTGGTCCTCCTCTTCTCCTAGCCTCCTTGATCTCCAAAATCCCCCTTTTCTTCCTCTCCAAGGTGAGTTTTCTCCAAAGTGTGTAGCCCCCTTTCTCCCTCCTCAAACTCCCCTTTTTGTGAATGTTCAGAATTAGGTCTTCTCCTCAAAACATGGGCTTTTCCTTTTTGGGCCGATTTTGATTTCAGGCGGTCGCTCATTTTTCAGGCGGGTCGCTCATTTTTCTTCCGGTCGCCCATTTTTCAGGCGGGTCGCTCATTTTTCTTCCGGTCGCCCATTTTTCGGGCGGGTCGCTCATTTTCCTCTGACACGCGAAAAAACAAGCGACCGCTCATAAAATGAGCGGGTCGCTCATTTTTCTTCCGGTCGCTCATTTTTCGGGCGGGTCGCTCATTTTCCTCTGACACGCGAAAAAACAAGCGACCGCTCATAAAATGAGCGACCGCTCAAAAAATGAGCGACCCGAGCATTCTCGAATTCTTGTTCTTCCGTGCCCGCTTCGTGAGGATTCATCGTGGAGTCTTCCTGCAAGGAAAAACAAGCAAAACAACCTACCCATGGCCATCTAACGTCCTATGATGCCTAGAATGTGAGAAGAATTGTGATGCACGACGTTATAAAACCGGTGAAAAACCCGTGTGATCAAATCCCCCCAGACTTGAGGTTTGCTCGTCCTCGAGTAAATGTGCAATTATAAAACTATCCAAGGGGTGATAAGATACAGTCGGATAACAAGTGGGAGTTTTGAGTGGATTGGTTGTACGGGTTAAAGTCGCTGCGAATGAAATCTATGATGCCTAGAATGTGAGAAGAATTATGATGCATGACGTTATAAAACCGGTGAAAAACCCGTGTGATCAAACCGCCGATAAAATCCCGCATGTCCTAGAAAACTGCGGATGCCTTTGACGTTCACGGGCGGTGGAAGCTTCTCAATAACCTCTATCTTCGCTCTGTCTACCTCGATTCCCCTAGAAGATACCTTATGTCCTAACACAATCCCTTCTTGCACCATGAAGTGACACTTCTCCCAGTTGAGGACTAAGTTGGTCGCTGCACACCTGTCTAAAACTCGATGCAAATTGACCAAACAAACGTCAAATGAGGGTCCATGGACAAAGAAATCGTCCATGAACACCTCCATAATATCCTCAATCACATCAGAAAATATAGCAGTCATGCATCTCTGAAAAGTGGCAGGTGCATTACATAATCCAAAGGGCATACGACGATAAGCAAACGTGCCATAAGGACAAGTAAAAGTGGTCTTCTCCTGGTCGCTCGGGTGAATGGGGATCTGAAAGAACCCCGAGTAACCGTCTAAAAAACAAAAGTACGAGTGGAGTGCAAGTCTCTCTAACATCTGATCAATAAAAGGCAAAGGAAAGTGATCCTTACGGGTGTTGGAGTTCAACTTACGATAGTCGATGCACATCCTCCATCCCGTGACCGTCCGCGTAGGAATAAGCTCGTTCTTCTCGTTCTGGATCACGGTCATGCCTCCCTTCTTGGGTACAACCTGCACAGGACTCACCCACGTACTATCCGAAATAGGGTATATAATACCCGCATCTAACAACTTCATGACTTCCTTCCTAACTACTTCTTTCATCGCCGGATTCAATCTACGCTGATGCTCAACAGAGGATTTCGACTCATCATCTAAATGAATACGATGCATGCATAACGAAGGGCTAAGTCCCTTAATATCATCCAAAGTATATCCAAGAACACCCCTATAACGTCTAAGCAAATCACTCAACTGTTCTACCTGGGGTTCTAGCAACGTAGCATTCACTATAATCGGATAGGTCGAGTTAGGTCCAAGGAAAACATACCTGAGCCCTTCGGGTAAGGGTTTCATCTCCACCTTCGAAGCGTTCTCTAAACTCCAATCAGCTTTATTCAGCTTCCCCGTATGAAGTGGTGGCTCTCTGGACTCTATAACGTCTTTAATAGTCGTCGTGGAGGGTTCAGAGACGTTCGTAGAAGAATCGGGTACGTCAATGTGAAAAACGTTCGATTTGCTCAGAGACTGGATCCGGTCCAATTCCAGGTGGAATCGGTCCGTTTCCAGTTTGTCTTCAGTTTGGATCCGGTCCGATTCCAGGTGGAATCGGTCCGGATCGACCTTCTATAAAAATCCGTCTTCGGAGGCAGTTTGGATCCGGTTCGTATCCAGGTGGAATCGGTCCGGATCCAGCTTCTGTAAAACTCCAATTTCGTCTGATCCTTCATTCAATGCTCGCGTAAGCTCCCGGATATCCTTCCAATTGTTGTATATGCTCTCATTTGACGCGAGGAGAGATATCTATAAAGGATCGACTTCCCGAAACTGATCGAAGACTTCTTGAGTGAGGATTTCATGCACATCGACATAGCATGCTGAATCGGTGGTGGATGACTGCTTTATGTTGTGATCTAAGGTGAACTCCACAGTCTCGTCACCTATCTTCATCGTAAGACGACCAGCACGAACATGAACCACCGCATCGGTCATGTTTAAGAACGGCCGGCCTAGTATAATTGGTATCTTCGAGTCCTCCTCCATGTCTAAAACAACAAAATCAACGGGAACATAGTAATCCCCGTCTTTCAATGGGATATCCTCGAGAATACCTGCAGGATACTTGACGGATTGATCCGCCAACTGTAGTGCCATCCTCGTCGGTTTAAGATCTTCAATGTTGAGCTTCTTGTAGATGGATAACGGAAGCAAGCTCACACTGGCACCCAAATCGCACAACGCACGGTCACTACAAAAAAACTAATTTTTTGCAACGAAAAATTTGCGTTGCAAACAGCGTAATTTCGTTGCAAAATGGCTTTTGCAACGAAAAAGAAACGAAATTTCTTGATTAAAAAAAATAAAAAACAAAAAAAAATAAAATAAAAATACAATTTATTGAAAATCAAAATCGTTCAAATTAACATCGGACGCATCTTCACCACCATCGTCGGGAGCATAATCATTTGCACTGCTACCTCCTGCACCGCCGATGTTGACATTTCCTATGTTTTGGTCAACTAGCAGTTGGAGGTAGTTGTGTCGCTGCTTTAATTCGTCGTACTCAGCCCGTGATACAAAATTGTTCTGCACCTGTTCTTCTAATTCTTGGATTCGTCGCTGTAGTGTGACAATCTCCTGAACAACTGGTGCTCCTCCTTCCCCGGCAGCGGTGTTGACGATATCTTGTTTGAGCGACTTAAGTCCATATATACGACCGTATTTGTTCGGTTTTACGGTATGAATTCAAATATCTCAATTAGTATGTTATTTAATTATAACTAAAAAATAAAACATTATAAGAAATAAAAAATAAACCAACTAATTACCTTGACATATAGTTCATCGATTTGTTGTTGGGATAATTGCGTTGTAGTATTCATTCCCAACGCAGTCGCTTGAGATTCTTCAAGCGTTGTTTGTTGTGATATATATATAAGAGTTAAAAATTTAATAACTAATCTATATTTATAAAACTATTTATATATTTAAAAACGTACCGCTTGTTCGATCTCGTCGATCAAATTTTTGGCTTTCCCGTCGATTATAGTACAATCTTTCCTTGTATGTGTAACCTTTAACACATCAAAGAGCGATGGTTGCTTTCCACATGTTCGGGCCTACAAACAATAATTTTCTATATATTATATATATAGTGTTTGAAAATATATATCAATTAATTACCAATGCATGCATGACCCGACTAAATGGCTTTCGGCCCGATGTATGCTTGCTTGGACCGGTTTCGGGAGTCACGTCTGTCTTTCTACTTTGGGCCGCCTTTTTACTTCTTTCAATGTTGACGGGATTCTCCCAATACTCCACCATCTGGGCCCAAACCCCGCTTTCAATGTTCTTCAAGGGAGAACGATTAGGTTTCATCTGCCAATATCGTTTATACCTGTTGACCTTGGATTTGAGTAGGTCCATGACACATCTTTTCCATGCATCATAGACCTTTGAGGTATGCACCTCATCCCAATACCAAGATTGCTAAAAAAACTTAATTAAAAACAATAGACAAATTTTTTTATTAATTTACTAATTTAAAAAAAATAACTTACAGTAAAACTAGCATACCAATGTTGTCGAGTGGTCTCGGGTAATGACGGCCAATTCATCCAAGGTCCAGTAAAATTACTTTCGATGAACGATGAGACGGAATTATTAACCGCCTGATCGACATTAAACCTACAAATTACTAATATAAGTAATATTTTTAAACAAATTTATATATTAATTTTATAAAACAAATAATTAAAGTTTACGACAATGCTCCATCCTCTTTGTTAGGATGGAGTTTACGCAATCGCGTCCTCTGCGGATTGGACGTGATGTCGGAGTACTACACCCGCTGTGAAGCTTCGGGAGTTTGTTGCGGCGGGGGCGGTATCCGCTACCGCGTCCGTAGCTACGTGCAGCAAATCTCCTATCCATTTTCCTGCAAAATAAAACAATTATTAAAAATTATATAAATTATATACGAAAATATAATTGCGTTATCGAAAATATATAAATTTTACCGAACTTTTTGGAAATAGAGGTAGAGAGAAGGATTAGGGTGTTGGAAGAAGTGTTTAGAGAGAGAAAGTGAATTTGTTGTTGGTATTGTAGAGAATAGAAACGAAATTCGTTCCTTTATATAGCGGAATGTTGCAACGAAATTTCGTTTCTAAGTAGCAACGAAATTGCGTTGCTAACGGCCTTAGCAACGAAATTGCGTTGCTAACGCGGAGTAGTAAATGCGTGCAGTGAATTCGCCAAAGACTATCGGATTTCACGCAGTTTAGCAACGAAATTTCGTTACCAAGGCCGTTAGCAACGAAATTGTGTTGCTACGTAGCAACGAAATTTCGTTGCAAAACCTCGTTTCTAAGTAGCAACGAAATTGCGTTGCTAACGGCCTTAGCAACGAAATTGCGTTGCTAACGCGGAGTAGTAAATGCGTGCAGTGAATTCGCCAAAGACTATCGGATTTCACGCAGTTTAGCAACGAAATTTCGTTACCAAGGCCGTTAGCAACGAAATTGTGTTGCTACGTAGCAACGAAATTTCGTTGCAAAACCAATTAGCAACGAAATTTCGTTGCGAAAGTGATTCAAATCGTTGCAAGGTTTCAGATTACTGCGACGGTCAAATCGTTCAGCAGCAACGAAATTTCGTTGCTAACTGTAGTAGCAACGAAATTTCGTTGCGAAAGGATACGAATCGTTGCTACTTGTCGCCTGCATGTAGACCGATTCTGCATGGAGGTAGCAACGAAATTTTGTTGCTACTGCAGTTAGCAACGAAATTTCGTTGCTAAAGGATTTAGCTACGAAATTGCGTTGCTACAGCCTTAGCAACGCAATTTCGTTGCTAAGTCTATATTTATTTATTTTTTCAATCAGAATCCTCTTCATCCTCATCGTTTACATCACTTTCTTCGGGTTCAGTATCTCCTTCTTCAACAATATTTTCATCAACATGTAGAATATCATCTTCAATATGACCAATAAGATTATCAACTGATGGTAATGTCAACGCGTTTAATTCTTCGACGTCATGAATGATTTCTTGAAGAGGTAGCATTGTTGAATCGGTTGCATTTTCTTCATGGGTTATTCGTCGTGGTTGTATTCTGATGACTGCACTCCATTGTTCACGCCGCCGTTTAACACTTGGATAAGACATAAAACACACCTGATCAGCTTGGGATGAAAGGATGAATGGATCGTATTTTTTATACTTTCTTGTGATGTTGACATCAATAGTTCCGGAAGCGTTCTTTCTGATGCCTCTGCCCTGTGTATGATCAAACCAGTCACAGTTGAATAAAACCATTCGTAGTCCAACATAACCATTGTATTCGAGAACCATGATTTCCTTAAGAATGCCGTAGAAATCAGGTTCATTCGGTATGTCACAGCTTACAGAACCTCTAACACAAATTCCGTAGTTCGATACTCGTCGTTCTGAACCATGGTCGAATGTGTGAAACGTGTATCCTCTTGTGAACATGATCGGATAACATGTCACCTTTCTCGATGGACCGTGGATCAAATCTTTCAACCAGACTGGATGATGCGGTGATTGTTGAACCTGAAATCAATGAGACAATTATGGTTACATTTAATATTATAATAATAAACATAGACAGAAATTACAGAAGTTAACTAATACTTACATACTGATATAACCAAGTCGAGAAGAATGTTTCTTTCATCTTGATAAGACCATCACCATCAATATCTGGATGTTGACGTATCATGTCCTCGTCAAACAAACGCTCAATGAGTCGAATGTCTTCACAATTCAATAAGATGTAAGTGTGTGCATGTCGATACTCCTCTTCGGTTAACCAACGTCGATTGGATTTTCCACTAAACCGTCCAGTCTGGTAGAACATATCTGGCACAATTTCATTGTATTCAAACAGTCGCTCTTCGTCTGCATGTGTAGATATACTTCTGTGTTTCGTTTGGACATGAGGCTCGAAGTAGTAGTTTGTAAAAAAACGTCACCTCCTCATTAATGTACTGTTTGACGATTGCACCTTCTGGTTTATTCTTGTTTTTCACCTTGCGCTTAAGATGGTAGAAGAACCTTTCAAACGGATACATCCATCTGAATTGAACCGGTCCTCCGAGGATTGCTTCATCTGGAAGATGTATCGTCAAATGCTCCATAACATCGAAGAACGATGGGGGAAATATCTGTACATCAAACATGACAATTAAAATTTCATATAACATAAACTTAAATAAATTACAAAAAATTTAGTTTCTTACCTTTTCAAGCGCACACAGAATGATCGGAATATTAGTCTTCATAGTTTCAACATCTTTGACATTTAAGTTCTTAGAACAAATGTCTCGGAAGAAAGTGCTGATACCTATAACGATATTAATTTTATAAGCGTAAGATATTGTGTTGTTCATTAATACATGTGGTTAATTTTAACTAGAAATAAGCACACGTACCGCATAAAACTTCGGTTACAGGTTGTGGTAGCAGTTCATCGATGGCAACGGGAAGTAGACATTGCATAAATACATGACAATCATGACTTTTCATCCCATGTAGTTTTCCACCTTCCAGATCAACACACCATCCAATGTTTGAAGCATATCCATCTGAAAACTTCACTTCATCTCTCAACCACTTTAAAATCGCAAGATTTTCATCTTTAGAGAGTCTGAAGATGGGAACAGGAGCTTTTCCATCTGCTCTGATCTCCAAATCTTTCCGAGAACATATGTCCTTAACATCCATCCTTGAAGCGATGTTATCCTTTGATTTACCTACAATAAATTTACATTAAACAAAACGTATATAAATTAAGTAACCACAAAATTATTAATGGAAAAATGGAAAAAAAATGTTACCTTTCACATTCATGAGTGTGTTGATGATATTATCGAAAAAATTCTTCTCAATATGCATGACGTCGAGATTGTGACGAAGTCTATGAGTACGCCAGTACGGTAAATCCCAAAAGATACTTCGTTTATACCAATTATGGTAATCACCATACTCATGTGGTTTGGAATGCCCATTTCCTCCACATTCGGTTGTTTTTTGCACGCCGAAAATGCTATCGATATGCTCGTACAATATTTCATCATCCGTCAGGAGAAAAGGCCTTGGATCGTTCACAACTTTGTTCCGTCTAAAATTTTTTTTGTTGCGCCTCCATGGATGATCCAATGGTAAAAATCTGCGATGACAATCAAACCAACATGGTTTCCGTCCATGTTTTAATTGGAATGAATCAATCTCATCCATGCAATAAGGACATGCTAAACGTCCATGAGTACTCCACCCAGACAACATTCCATAAGCCGGAAAATCACTGATTGTCCACATCAACACTGCTCTCAAGTTGAAGTTCTGCCTTGTTGAAACGTCATACGCATCAACACCTTGTTCCCACAACATCAATAATTCATCAATCAAAGGTTGGAGGAACACATCAAAACTCTTCTTCGGATGAGAAGGTCTCGGCAATAATATCGTCAGAAATAAAAACTCTCTTTTCAAACACATTTTCGGCGGTAGATTATACGGCGACAACACAATTGGCCATAATGAATATTGTTTCTCAGACTGACCATACGGTGCAAATCCATCGGTGCATACACACAGATAAATATTTCTCACCTCACAGGCAAAATCAGGATATAGCTGCACAAAATGCTTCCATACCTCACCATCTGATGGATGATGCATGTTGCCTGAATCTGAAACATGTTCTCCGTGCCAACGCATCTGAGATGCTGTCTTGTGAGATTCATATAATCTCTTCAATCTGTCTGCTATCGGCAAATAAAACATCCGTTTATACGGCACTCTTTTACGTTGCACATTTTTCCTGGGTTTGAATCGATCAGCTTCACAAAATCGACAATTCGATAACTCTTTATCATCTCCAGACAAAAAAATCATGCAATTGTTCTGGCATACATCGATTTTGATAGCCCTCATGCCTAATGATCCCATGAGTTTAGACATATTGTAGAAAGAATCAGGAGCATGGTTACCTCCAGGAAGATAATCGGTCATCATCTGACATACCTCGTCCATACAATTCTCCGTCAGATTATAACTCGACTTCATGCCCATCATTCGTGCTGAAAGAGATAATTGGGATAATCCTTCTACGCACCCTTCATATATAGGTTGATTAGCTGCCTCCAACAAATAAAAAAACTTCTTTGATTCGTTGTTCAGTTCTTGTCATCTTCCCTGTTAGAACACAACTGAGAAGGGAATGCATCTTGAACCATATCAACGTAACGGTTAGATGGCCTCCCAACAAATTTGTCGTTAATGGAAGGAACATTAACAACATCGAGCGTTTCACCGTGATAAAACCATACATAATAATTTGGAACAAAACCTCTTTTGAATAGATGTTTTAGAACCACCTCTGGAGTAAGGAATTTAGTATTTTCACATCGTGCACACAGACAATATATTTTACCCGTTCTTACGCACTGATTCTGACTTGTCGCAAATTGCATGAAATTCTGCAACCCCTCTTCATACTGGATGCTTAAACTGCCCGTAGATGCATCAATTCTCTCGTATAACCATCGTATAGAGTGATAAATATCACCTCCACTCGATGTCATTTTTTTACGATTTTTTGAAGTTTGAACGAGAAGAGAGAGGAGGGGAAGAATTTTATAAAAACTTTTGCAACGCAATTTCGTTGCTAATCTAGAAAACTAACAACGAAATTTCATTGCAACGTTAAAACTGGTTAATAGACTTCACCGTTTTGCAACGCAATTTCGTTGTTAGTTTTCTAGATTAGCAACGAAATTGCGTTGCAAAAAAGACTTACAACGCAATTTCGTTGCTACCAGAAAGCGCAATTCTGACACCGAATAATTTTCGTTGCTAATACTATTAGCAACGAAATTGTTGCGTTGCTACGTACCAACGAAATTGTTGCGTTGCTACATAGCAACGAAATTGGATTGCATGGCAAATGCGTTGCAAAACGTTAAACGTTACAACGAAATTTTCGTTGCTAATAGCAACGAAATTGTTGCGTTGTAAAAGCGTTGCTAGGCGTTGTCGTTGCGTTGTAAAATCGTTGCAACATTTTCGCCCGTCAAATAACGTTGCTAATCGTTGCAAGTTGCAACGCAGTTTTCGTTGCTACGTAGCAACAAAAAAAATGCGTTGCAAAGCGTTGCAAAAACGTTTGAATTCGTTGCTAAAGCGTTGCAAAGTTTTTTCGTTGACAAACGTTGCTAAAGCGTTGCAAACTTAGCAACGAAAATTATTGCGTTGCAAATTTCGTTGCAAAATCGCTGTTTTTTTGTAGTGGGTCAATCTCAATGTTCCCGATCTTGCAAGGAATCGAGAAACTACCTGGGTCTGATCTCTTCCGTGGTAATTCATGCTGCAAAATCGCAGCATTCACTTCGGTGCTCAGAGCTACTGTCTCTTTCCCGATCACTCTCTTCTTGGTCAGAATATCCTTTAGAAACTTCGCATAAGAAGGTATTTGGAGCATAGCCTCATAAAAGGGTATCGTGACTTCCAGCTTCTGAAGCATATCAGCGAATTTCGAGAACTGTGTATCCTCTGCATGCTTCTTCAACCGAGAAGGGAAAGGAACAGGCGGTACATAAGGTGGAGGAGCTACATAAGGCGGTTCGGCTTCCTCTACATGCACCTTAGGTGTCTCGGATGTCGTCCCTTCCTGTACAGCAGTGGTAGGGATCGTCTCAGGCAAGTTCTTTCCGCTCCTTAGCTCAATGGCGTTGATGTGCTCTCGTGGATTTGGTTCCGGCTTTCCAGGAAACGTGCCTTGCGGTCTAGAAGGTTGTGACGCAAGCTGTGCTATCTGCGTGTCTACGAGCTTCATGTGTGCATCCATCCCATCAAGTCTCCTCTCAAAGATGTCTTGCCTAGCTCTAATGCTCTGCACCTCGGTTTTCAGCTCAGTAAATGACGTCTTTTGGTCGAGCATTAGCTGGGCAAGCATCGTCTTGATGTCTGCTTCTTCATTCTTTGCTGGTGGAGGAGCTCGGTAACCCTGATTTTGCTGCTCGTAGCCTGGATTCTGTTGCGCATATCCCTGATTCTGCCCCTGAAAACGTGACTGAGTGAAGCTCGGGGGATTCTGAGGGATTCTGGAAACGCCTTGTTGTTGCACATTCAATGCTCCGCTCGAGTTTCCGTAGGAGAAACCAGGATGGTTCCTAGGCGCGTTCGGGTTATAGAGATTTGAAGGATTCTAGTATTGATTCCTTCCCACGTAGTTGACGTCCTCAACCGGTTCTTCCTCTGATGTGGCCTGATCTACCAAGAACATTCCAGGCTGGACTTTCGATGGGTTAGACGTATTCTTGAGCCCCATGTGCTGCTTGATTGCCGATAGATCTGACATGACTGCTTTCAAGGCTGCGGACTCGCCCAAATCTACCCGTCCCGTAGAGCATCTGATGCTGTCTCTTGACATCCCTCTTGCTTTGGCCATCTTGGCGATCTGCATCTCTAGGGTGTCGAAGGGAATGCCGTATACACTCTCTCCACAAGCTGCATCCATCCATGCTCTAGTATCGTCTCTCAGTCCGTGGATGAACGTGGAAAGCAACAGCCGCTTATCCATGTCGTGGTGTGGACAAAGGCGTTGATAACCTTTGAATCTCTCCCATGCGTCGTATAGACTCTCATCACTCTCCTGAGTGAAGCTATGTATGGCTCTCTGTGCAGCTCGGGTCTTCTCTGGGGAGTAGTATTTCGCCATGAATTGCTCATCTAGCTCCTCCCATGTCGTGATCGAGTTCGGCTCAAGAGTGTAGAGCCAATCTCTCGCCCGGTCCATCAGTGAAAAAGGAAAGGCCTCCAAATATACATCATCGATGGTCATTTCTCATGCATTCCTAACTGATTTGTACAACATCTTGAACTGAGTCAAGTGAGCAATGGGATCCTCTGTAGGCCGCCCTCTGAAACTCGCCTGACTGAACATCGTGATGCACTGTGGCGGTAGCTCGAAACTGTCAATGGGCGGACGGTTGATGCATGATAGGAGTTGGGTGTGCTTCGGTGCAATGTAAGAACCAAGTCTCCTCTGCAACATAGGTAGCTTCGCCCTCGGTCTGCTGATCATAGAGCGGATTCATGAGCTCTCGATTCTCTTGATGCTCCTCATCATGAACCGCATGGTCGTGCGAACTACTTGACCTCGAAATTGCTTCTCTTCTCTGCTGATTTTGGATGTCTCTCAAGGTACGCTCAATCTCCAGATCGTAGACTAGGTCTTCTCTCCGAATAGAGCTCCTTGTCATGAACTAGAACCCTGCAAACCGCAAAGAAAAAGAAGAACTCGAGACCAAGTGAATCCACAAAAACCAAAGAAACAAAAAGAAAAAGAAAAAGAAAACAAGCTAAGATCTAGAATCAATAAAGACCTAGAAATAGGCTAACCAGTCCCCGGCAACGGCGCCAAAAACTTGATACGTGTGTA
>NW_010966732.1:33896-36913 GCF_000463585.1 Tarenaya hassleriana
GTGGATCTACTCACGGTTCATGGAAAACAATAAAAAGCTCATAAAGAAAGAGATGAAAGAGAGGAAAGAAAGTCTCATGCAGATGTGTAGTCTCCACGATCAAATCTTCCTTCTTCTTCCCGAAATCCCGTGAACTTCTATTCTTCTCTCTCCAAAAGCTCTCCAAAAGTCTGTATGTAAGTGTTCTCTAAGGCTCTCTCATGTTCTAGGACGTGATTAGGGCTTTTTTATAACCCTAGGGCGGCTCCCAAAAGTCCTATTCCCATTCTGATGCTGAAAATCGCGAAACAGGGTTTTTGAATGGATCCGGACCGATTCCAGGTGGATCCGGACTGGATCCAGATTCCTGGGCTCGAGCTCAGCTGTCTTGATTCGGACTGGATCCAGTTGGATCCGACCCTGCGCTGGCAGTTTTCTGGTCTTCGCGATTTCGCTCATATCTTTCTGCTCCGGTATCGGATTTATGCGATTTTGGTGTTTACATGAAGCTCTTGAAGTGCTCTTTCCAATGGTATAAGTTTCGCATGATTTGGACCTCTGTAAAGAAAGTTATTGATGTCGAAACATGAGTACCTCATCCGGACTTCTCCTTTAAAGCTCCAAATAGTTCCTTTTCGAGTCCAATCATCTTCGAAACCTGTAACTCTGCAAAACTAAAGCATAACCGGGTTTTGTGTCCTAACACGCCTAGAATGCCTATGAATGCATGTGATTATTCTATCAAACCTAGACAAACTCTCATCAAAATATAGAGAAGAATATGAGTTATCAGTTTCCGTCAAAAAACCGGGGTTCTCGACCGTTTCTTTCTTTTCGGTCACACTCTTGGTCTCCTTGTCAGATGGAACTTCGAAATCCTCCTCAAGGTGTCTCCCCATAGCCATCGCGATTGAGTTATATACCCCGTTATCCTTGATGCTCACCTCTTGTCGGGTGGAATTTCCATTCGGCAAATGACTTTGGTTCCTACTCTCCAAACACGGAACCTCACAAGTAAAATGAGTACACAAGGAAGAAGTTTTGTTACC
This sequence comes from Tarenaya hassleriana, assembly GCF_000463585.1. Taxonomy (NCBI): domain Eukaryota; kingdom Viridiplantae; phylum Streptophyta; class Magnoliopsida; order Brassicales; family Cleomaceae; genus Tarenaya; species Tarenaya hassleriana. The sequence goes on from NW_010966732.1 coordinate 34,925, forward strand.
TCGTGTATGGACTTCTCTTTTATATAAGATAGTTTCATCCTTTCGAGCATCAAGATTTTGCGCCTTGATTGGGTCTCTGGTATTGGAAAAGTTTTCATGTATAGGCATCGGCGTTGGCGTTCGTTGGCACCCATTCTTTGATGACTTCTTGTTCATTTGTCGCTCTACTTGAATTGTCGTATGCACAAGATGTCTCAAGTCACGGTATACGTGTGGGTTTACCTTTCTAGCGATTTGTTTTCGTAAGCCCCCTAGGAAGTGCACCATGAGACTTTTTTCATCATCGTCAATTCTTAAGTACGCAACGAGCTGCTCAAATTCTCTGTAGTAGTCCTCAACCGTTGTGTCTCCCTGCATGATGTTATCAAATCTATATTGTAATTCACGGAGACAATGTCGGGGTACATACCTTTTCCGCATGAGGATTTTCATCTCTTTCCAAGTGGAAACCGGATCATAATGTGCTCGTCAGTGTTCGATCTCCTTTTGTTTGTTGGTTGTAATGCTCTACGATGATCCGTGATATGACATTTTGACTATGTATTGATTCATTGGTTTATGAATGCATTACTTTTCCCGTTATATGATTAGCATGTTTGTTATATTACGGTAAATATCCTTGAATCTTTGCAGATGATTCTAAACTCCCTGGTCAGTTATCATTGTGGGAACAATGATGAATTAAGACCAGCATGATGTGTGATAGATGATTATGATCATATGCATTGGATGCAAATCACAATCGTGGGTTCTCGTTTTGGAACGAGTTACTGGATGACCCGCATGAGATTGTCACATGGACATGAGTCATGACTTGAATCTCATACAGCGGTTCGTTCTTGGATCCTCAGACCTGAGATGTCTAGAGTATCTGATATGAGGAGTGACGTGTCTTGACTGCGTCAAACGTCGTCTTTAACCGGATGATCATAACGGCGTTGCTCAGATACGTTCACGAATCATATGCAGATAGTAGACATGCAATACGGGACTTGTCACCTCCTACGCAGGAGAGATGTCGCTGGGCCCCTCGTGGAAATCGGACTGTGAAAATGCGTGGCCACGCTATAGATGAATGTACATCTATTTTATCAGTCGGTTTGCCTAGACGAGTAAGCGGTTGAACTAGAAGGGTGGCTCATTCCATGCCCTTGTTCAACATACGACATCGTGAGACAAAGGATCAGAACTCGAACTATGAATGGCTTTGTTAGATCACCTCTAACTCTATTCTAGGTGGGTGGTCATGGCGTCTTGCTAGAGGCTAACCATGACTTGTGGTGCGGGAAAGGGTTTCCGAAGCCACTACCCCTTCGAATGGGCCTACAGGGTCACACACCACTAGGTCCGTTCCAGGCCTGGAACGGACGGTCCAGCCATGCTGGTCCGTTCGTTCCGCTGAGGAAGTGGAACGGACGGTCCAGGGGATCAGACCGTCCGTTCTGCGTTGAAATACGGAACGTCCGTTCTACGTAGAAAGTCAGAACGTCCGTTCCAGGTCTGGTGGTTGTTGGTTGATCAATTGAATATGTCATTCCAAGAGAAAGTTGGGAGCCAAGGGAAGAATGATATGGTGGTTGTTGGAAAAAGTTCCAGCAATAGGAAGCGTTCCAAAGGTAAGGGCAAAAGGAAATTGACAAGTGTTGTCACTAAGCCTAAGCCCAAACCCAAGAAGGAAGAGTGTTATTTCTGTCATGCCATTGGGCATTGGTACAGAAATTGCAGACTCTACCTGGAAGATGAGAGGAAGAAGAAGCTTGCAGAAGCTTCAACTTCTAGTATCTTCGTTATAGAGGCCAACTTATGTACTTCTTCATCATGGGTATTAGATACCGGATGTGCCTCGCACATTTGTGCAAATGTGCAGGGACTGCGAGGAAGTAGACAATTGGCGAAGGGAGAAGTAGATCTACGCGTCGGGAATGGAGCAAGAGTTGCTGCATTAACCGTCGGGACTTACGATCTCACTTTACCTTCTGGCCTTGTATT
>NW_010966732.1:37965-44925 GCF_000463585.1 Tarenaya hassleriana
ATCTGATAAATGCATATTTGTGGGTTACCCTAAGGAAACTAAAGGGTACTGGTTCTACAACCCATCTGAGAATAAAGTGTTTGTTGCTCGGAATGGATCTTTCTTGGAGAGAGAGTTCGTCTCCAAGAGAGTCAGTGGGAGTAGAATAGATCTCGAAGAAGTTCGAAAACCACAAATAGTCGAAGAACCGAGTGAACAGGTCGGAACAGTTCAACCTATATCACAAGTTGTTGAGACAGCACCTCCTAGTGAACCTCGGAGATCTGAAAGAATTCGCTAAGAGCCCACAAGATATGGTTTTCTTGTGACAGGAAACGACGAACTCATGTTGTTAGAACATGACGAGCCTACGTCGTATTCAGTGGCTGTGGCGAGTTCCGATTCCGAGAAATGGCACCAGGCCATGGAGTCTGAGATGCAATCCATGTACGACAACAAAGTGTGGACTTTGGTCGATTCATTCAATGGTATTAAAACCATTGGATGCAAGTAGGTTTTCAAGAAGAAAAACGACATGGATGGCATCGTGCATACCTAAAAGGCACGACTCGTCGCGAAAGGGTTTCGGCAGATTCATGGTATAGACTATGAAGAAACCTTTTCACCAGTCGTGATGCTTAAATCCATACGGATTCTGCTGGCCATAGCTGCGTATTATGACTACGAGATATGGCAGATGGACGTCAAGACCGCATTCCTTAACGGGAATTTGCTCGAGGATGTGTACATGACACAACCCGAGGGTTTTGTTGATCCTAAGAGTCTGAGGAAGGTGTGCAAGCTTCAGAGATCCATTTATGGATTGAAGCAGGCTTCGAGGAGCTAGAATCTTCTATTTGACGAGGCAGTCAAAACATTTGGCTTCTTGCAAAACGAAGATGAGCCATGCGTTTACAAGAAGGTCAGTGGGAGCGCAGTGGTCTTCCTTGTACTTTATGTGGATGATATATTGCTAATCGGAAATGACATTCCTACCTTGCAAGGAGTAAAATCCTGGCTAGGATCGGTCTTTTCGATGAAGGACTTAGGAGAAGCCGCCTATATTCTAGGAATCAAGATCTATAGAGATAGATCGAGAAGGCTTCTTGGTCTAAGTCAGAGTACATACATTGACAAGGTCTTGAATCGGTTCAAGATGCAAGACTCCAAGAGGGGTGCCTTGCCAATGGAACATGACGTGGCTCTTAGCAAGACTCAATGTCCAAAGACACAGGATGAGCAAGAGCGCATGAGCAGGATTCCATATGCCTCGGCAATTGGATCCATCATGTACGCCATGTTATGTACTCGTCCGGATGTATCATATGCATTGAGTATGACTAGTAGATATCAGTCTACACCAGGTGAGGCTCACTGGATTGCGGTCAAGAACATCCTTAAGTACTTGAGAAGGACTAAGGATTTGTTCTTGGTATATGGCGGATTGGAAGACGAGCTCGCTATAAAGGGTTATACCGATGCTAGTTTTCAAACCGACATAGATGACTTCAGATCGCAGTCAGGTTACGTTTTCTGCCTAAACGGTGGTGCTATTAGTTGGAAGAGTTCCAAACAGCCAACCGTTGCAGATTCTACTACAGAAGCCGAGTACATAGCAGCATCGGATGCAGCTAAGGAAGCTGTTTGGATCAGGAAATTCGTGGGAGACCTGGGGGTCATTCCTAGCGTTGCAGATCCCATTGAGTTGTACTGTGACAACAATGGTGCGATCGCACAAGCAAAGGAACCCCGGTCACACCAGAGATCCAAACACATACTCAGGCGATTTCACTTGATTAGGGAAATCATCGACAGAGGAGACGTGAAGATAAGTAGAGTGTCGACAGATGATAATATTACCGACCCGCTGACGAAGCCTCTCCCTTCGTTAAAGCATGATGGTCATGTTGTGGGTATGGGGATTAGATGCTTGTAGGATAGATCATAGAGCTTGGTTGTAATGCTCTACGATGATCCGTGATATGACATTTTGACTATGTATTGATTCATTGGTTTATGAATGCATTACTTTTCCCGTTATATGATTAGCAAGTTTGTTATATTACGGTAAATATCCTTGAATCTTTGCAGATGATTCTAAACTCCCTGGTCAGTTATCATTGTGGGAACAATGATGAATTAAGACCAGCATGATGTGTGATAGATGATTATGATCATATGCATTAGACGCAAATCACAATCATGGGTTCTCGTTTGGAACGAGTTACTGGATGACCCGCATGAGATTGTCACATGGACAGAGTCATGACTTGAATCTCATACAGCGGTTCGTTCTCGGATCCTTAGACCTGAGATGTCTAGAGTATCTGATATGAGGAGTGACGTATCTTGACTGCGTCAAACGTCGTCTTTAACCGGATGATCATAACGGCGTTGCTCAGATACGTTCACGAATCATATGCAGATAGTAGACATGCAATACGAGACTTGTCACCTCCTACGCAGGAGAGATGTCACTGGACCCCTCGTGGAAATCGGACTGTGAAAATGCGTGGCCACGCTATAGATGAATGTACATCTATTTTATCAGTCGGTTTGCCTAGACGAGTAAGCGGTTGAACTTGAAGGGTGGCTCATACCATGCCCTTGTTCAACATACGACATCGTGAGACAAAGGATCAGAACTCGAACTAATGCTGGCTCTTTTTCAACCTATGACATTGTGAGACAAAGGATCAGAACTCGAACTAATGCTGGCTTTGTTAGATCACCTCTAACTCTATTCTAGGTGGGTGGTCATGGCGTCTTGCTAGAGGCTAACCATGACTTGTGGTTCGAGAAAAGGGTTTCCGAAGCCACTGCCACTTCGAATGGGCCTACAGGGTCACACACCATTAGGGATGGATCACACGTGAAGAGAGCGACGCGAGAAAGGAACCACGGAACAAGCTGGAAGGGTTCCAGAAGGCCAGACTGTCCGTTCCAGGCCTGGAACGGACGGTCCAGCCATGTTGGTCCGTTCGTTCCGCTGAGGAACGAACGAACCGTTCCGCAAGTACCAGACCGTCCGTTCTAGACCTGGAACGGACGGTCCAGGGGATCAGACCGTCCGTTCTGCGTTGAAATACGGAACGTCCGTTCTGCGTAGAAAGTCAGAACGTCCGTTCCAGGTCTGGAACGAACGGTCCGACTTACGTGACAGTTATCGGTTTCTCGCGTTTTAGGGTTTTGGGCAATTCTAATTAAGTGGTAGAGCCGCCACAAACCCTAGACATCACTCTCAGACGTCCTAGACACTTTCTAGAGCTTTGGAGAAGCTTTCTCTTGAGTTCTAGTGATCGGAATATCGATTCCAAGTCTAGGACATCGTTTTCTCTTCATAAATCCTAGCAGATACGTTCCAAACTGTTAGAATTCATCCCGCCGGTGTGGATACGTGTAGAGGGGTTGTGCTTTCAACTCTTGGTGATTAAAACAGGTACTGGATCGATTGATACTTCCAGATCTTGAAAGAACGAGGTAAGTATTCGAATCCCACGACGATATACACGATTGTTCGGGTTATTGTACAATTGGTTTTGTGTGACGTTTGGCTAGGTTTAGATCTTTCCTTCCGCTGCGTGAAACCTAGAATCCAAACCCTAAATCGATGAGATCGCATGCTAGGAACCCGAAGGGAACCCAACATTGTTCCCACCACATGAGAGCAAAATGGGCAGCCGCGTATTGGATCTTTCTTTGGTTCGACCAGGAGTAACACTCAAAGACGTCATTCATTTGCCGTTCCCACTCGAGGTAAACTTCTGAGTTTTCTTCTCCCATAAAAAAGGACGACTTAGATTTCCGACCAGCCCTTAGTTCATGATACGGGCGATGGTTTGAGGCCCTCGCAGATTCTATGGGTCGGGTCTCCTGCTCAAGTCGCGTGAGACGATCTTGAATCTGCTGTAACATCTTATAAACCGAACTGTCACTAGATACTTTGGCCATTGATAATGAGAAAGCAAGACACGGTATATGCAAGTCACAAAACATGCAAGATTAACCACAGATTGCAATTAACACGATTAGATTTGCACCCGAAAACATAGCAGCATTTGACAGTAAGTAACGTGCATTCACGTGCCAATGATCAGCAAAAATTGGACAGGATTCACAACAACGGTACACACAGCAAAATGCGAACAAAGCACGATCAGAATTCGACAGAGCAGAAAGTGATTCGAAACAGATTCTACAACAATTTAACAGATTTGTCTAACGTGCAATCCTAGTTTAAGATTCGAACAAATGCAAACTATTACAAGGGAACACGAACAGTCAATCATACACGATAGGAACATATGAAAGTCGATTGAATTCAGATCAAACTGGGAACGTACACACACTGCAATAAACACACGATCAACAACACACAACAAGTTTTTTTTTTAACAAATTCGAATCAAGCGACACAGCAGAAGTTTTCGAACAAATTTTCAGATTAGACCAGGATATGAACAACCACACACAGCGATTGCAATCATCGTGCGAACAGATTTATAGCATCAAACGCAACAATTTCAAAAGAGCATTAATCACGACACCTGGCAAGTTCTAATGGCCACAAACTGAAGTCCTAAGCAACGTACAAATATGTGTATTGATGCAAACAGAGGACAAACACCATACAATCAATAATGTTTCACATAACATAAAAATCTAGAACGTGTGATTCAACAATGCAATCCACATGTGATTATTCTAGTGGCTAAATACTTTGGTGGGGGTTAAATGATTTAAAACAGATTGGAAAGTCAAACAGAGGAAGATGAACAGCCACTTAATCACACAAACAAATCAGATTTCGTGCTTGGTTTGTTTCAAAGGAGAAATGAACATGCGGGAGGGAGCAAACATAATATGATTTTTGTACTAAAACATAGCAAGTTTCTACAACAAGTGACAGCAATATTCGAGCAGATTTTTGCAGCATTCAACTACGGAAACTTAACAAACACCGAGGAAGGAAAGAAACAACCGAAAGGGCGGGTCTGATGATGCGTTGCAGAGGAAGTCCTCGACTAAAAGACTCCACAAGTTTGCTGTGAATGACAGTGAAGAGATCAGATTTTTCTGGCTATGTTTCTAACTGTTTTTGTTGAGATAATTTTCTGATTTTCGTAAAAAAAAAAACAAAATGAACAACAACAAAGCTATAAAATGATAGATCTCACTCGGGGAACGTCCTATGGCTCGAGCAAGCTCTGATACCAAAATGATGCACGCACGGAAGAGGATGGATAGGGGAGTTCAACCGCGATCACCGGCTCACGGAAGTGGCTCTCGAATTCACGGAGGAACAAGGGATAGTCGAAGGGGATTGATGGCGAATCGATTCCAATCACTGGCTCACAAATGTGGCGCTCGAATTCAGAAACGTTTCAAAAGGGATGGAGGTGGTAATCGAAGGATAAGGGCGCGTCGGTCACACCGGACACAATCTCCTCAGACACACCGAAGGAGTCTCTCGGACACACTGAAGAGAAGAGGCCTCGGACACACCAAGACACAAAGATAATCTCAGCACTTTGAGTGGAGAAAGAGAACAAAGGTTCTATAATTTTTGATTGATGAAAAGCTGATCACAAAATGAAAAGAAAGGAGTTTAAATAACAACAATTGTCAACAAAGACATAAATGCTAAACAACATGCAACCCACGTGCATTAATGGTGAGTAGGTGGTAGAAAAGAGTTGTTGGAAAAACTCCTTCCTTTGGGCTGCTGATGGGCTGGACCATGGGCCTTCTTCTTGGGCCGAAAATTGATTAAGGTCGTGTTCTAGGCCTTAGGCAATTTGGACTTAATGCTGAAATTGTTCCGGGTCACTTCTCATCTGAATAATGATGCATCATTGTTGTCGTGAACCCAGAATCCGTGAAGAACTTTGAGTGACAGCCTTGGTTAGCATGACACGAAGGACTCGAGCTCTAGCACGAGTGAGGGGAGGCTCGGCTCTATGGCTTGCTCGTTGAGCCGTCGCGTGGTGCACGTCACTTCCTGTTCTTGCGGCTTGGAATGATCGTGTAACGTGTTGATCATTCGGAACTTCTCCCGGCACCTGAGAGGCCGAGTCTTCATCATCCCGGAGAGCTCCTTCCATTAAGCTCCCATCCTCATCCGCCTCCAAGCTGTTGGCTGCTCCGATGTCCTCATCACTACAGTGATCGGACGAACACATCAATTGATACAGGTCCCGGATCGCTTGAGATAAGCGTTCTAACGTTTCTACAAGATCATGCATGATAGGTTTTAGGGTTTCATCAAAATTTTTGTTTTACATCCGCTGCGCAAACCCTAGAACTAATCTCTTAGGAATTAGATTCGCTCTTGAGATCCCAGGAAAACCCAACACAATGAGTTGTCCAGCTAGAGGAGGTTATCTGTATTTCGTTACGTTCACTGATGATTTCAGTCGATACGGTTATGTCTATTTGATGAGACATAAGTCTGAAACACTTGAAATGTTCAAGACTTTCAGAAACGAAGTACAGAACCAGCTTGGCAAGACGATCAAGACACTTCGATCCGATCGTGGTGACGAGTATATGAGCCAAGAGTTCTCTGACTATCTGGTTGATTGTAGTATTATATAACAATTAACTCCTCCTGGAACGCCATAGTGGAATGGCGTGTCTAAACGGAGGAACCGAACACTGTTACACATGGTTCGGTCGATGATGAGTCAGAAAGATCTTCTGAAGTCCTTTTGGGTCTATGCTTTAGAAACCGCTGCGTACCTGCTTCTGACTATCTGGTTGATTGTAGTATTATATAACAATTAACTCCTCCTGGAACGCCATAGTGGAATGGCGTGTCTAAACGGAGGAACCGAACACTGTTACACATGGTTCGGTCGATGATGAGTCAGAAAGATCTTCTGAAGTCCTTTTGGGTCTATGCTTTAGAAACCGCTGCGTACCTGCTGAACAGGAGTCCAACGAAGTCGGCTGAAACGACGCCATATGAGATATGGACGG
>NW_010966732.1:44935-49247 GCF_000463585.1 Tarenaya hassleriana
CAGCTGAAACGACGCCATATGAGATATGGACGGGGAAGCGTCCCGCGTTGTCGTTTGTCAGAATTTGGGGTTACGATGCTTACGTGAAGCGTCAGATGACTGATAAGTTATCCTCCAAATCTGATAAGTGTTTATTTATAGGTGATAACTCCTATTCTTCTCTATATTTTGATGAGAGTTTGTCTAGGTCTTATAGGATAATCACATGCATTCATAAACATTCTAGGCATGTTAGGACACAAAACCCGGTTGTGCTTTAGTTTTGCAGAGTTACAGGTTTCGAAGATGATTGGACTCGAAAAGGAGCTATTTGGAGCGTTAAAGGAGAAGTCCGGATGAGGTACTCATGTTGCGACATCAATAACTTTCTCTACAGAGGTCCAAATCGTGCGAAATCTTGTACCATTGGAAAGAACACTTCAAGAGCTTCGCGTAGACACCAAAATCAAATCCGACACCGGAGCAGAAAGATATGAGCGAAATCGCGAAGACCAGAAAACTGCCAGTGCAGGGCCGGATCCAACTGGATCCGGTCCGGATCAAGGACGCAGCATTCGACCCCAGGAATCTGGATCCGGTCCGGATCCATTTGGAATCGGCCAGGATCCAATCAAAAACCCTATTTCGCGATTTTCAGCATCAGAATGGGAATAAGACTCTTGGGAGCGGTCATAGGGTTATAAAAAAGCCCTAACCACGTCCTAGAACATCAGAGAACCTTAGAAAACACTTAGATACAGATTTTTGGAGAGCTTTTGGTAAGAGAAGAATAGAAGTTCGCAGGATTTCGGTAAGAAGAATGAAGATTTAACCGTGGAGACTACACATCTGCATGAGACTTTATTTCCTCTCTTTTATCTCTTTCTTTATGAGCTTTTTATTGTTTTCCATGAACCGTGAGTAGATCCACGACTATGGGTTAGGGATTCGTTTGTGTTTTGGGTACGTTTGAACCCTAACTTGGATTTCGGTTTTGATTTGTTTCGGTTCTATTGATTTGCGCTTTTATTGGATTGATGTTTGCTAACCCCTTGGTCAATTATCTTAGATTCTAAACTACATAGAGATATGAGTTGGTTTCGGATAAAAATCAATAGGATAGATCGTATTATTCACATAGAGATATGGTTTAATCGATCTAGGGTTGATGATAGCGTTCTTTATGCACCTAGGGTTAACTTGAATAGATCGAGAGATTGACGAGTTACTCTGTAGGTAGGGAGTTAGTAAACCAAGAGGTGAATTCTCTATCTTTGTTGCTTGATGATTCCCGAATACAAGTCATAATCATTATCCTCGCATGCTTAGCATATACCCATACACGCGAATACGATCCCGACATCCATAGTCACCGTTGCTTGATAGTTTACTCGTTCTCCATTCTTTCCACATATTTTCATCATCACTTCCACTTCTACTTGCTTTGATTTAGTTTCGATTAGGGTTTAGATTTAGCTACCGGTCCTTGCGTTCGACCTCGTGTTACGACAATTATCAAGTTCTTGGCACCGTGTCGGGGACTGGTTAGCCTATTTCTAGGTCTTTATCAATTCTAGATCTTGCTTGTGTATATATTGAGTCGTGTCTTTTTTTAGTCTTTTTGTGTGTATATTTGAGTCGAGTCCTATGTATAGTTTTTGTTTTCTAACCATGTACACTAGTTTGCTCTCCCCCTTACTATGATTACAGGTGACGTGAACATCTACAACAATTGGGAGACGATTTGGGAGATTACTCGATTGCTAAATGAAGGAGAAATAGAATATGAGTCTATCTCCCATACACTTGAGATTGATCGGACCAAAGCAAGACTGAGTGATTTCTTTTTGAAACTTGACTCGGACCGCATCACATGTGACTCAGACGATGTCTGTTTCTCAGATGATAGGAAGCATCTAGACGTCATCCTCATGCCAGTGGAAACAAGTAAGCATTTTTTTTATAATTCCATACTTGTTTTTCACTCTTCCATTCCAGATGATCAAGCATGGATGACACGTGAGGAGAAATCAGAGTATGTGAGACACCCGCATAGACCACCACCCCGACCTCCAGATTCATCACTCTAAGACCCTTCCATCATTTGAGCAAGATAGGTCGAGCTAATGACGTTAAACAAGCGCTTCTCGGGAGGCAACCCGAGCGTTAGGTAACTTTTCTTTTTCTTTTTCTTTGTAGCGTAGGTGGTAGAGACCATGATTGTATTTTGGATCTTTCGGAATACATTGCTATTATTATGCTTTTGTTCGGATAACGTTTGTTGTTCTATGAGCGTTTACACCGGCACACGAGAGATGAGCATCGGCTTCCGAGAGACAACGTTGGATAGGTTCCAATTCATAGAGTGTGTGAGAGCTCCTGCGTTTGACGTGAGTTAACTTCGTTGCGAGCGAACGAATTTCGCAGAGCTAAGCCTTCTCTATCCCTCTTATTAGTTCTTTCCATACGTTGTTTTCGATTCTACTTCTTCGGGCGAGAGTTGATAACTCCTATTCTTCTCTATATTTTGATGAGAGTTTGTCTAGGTTTTATAGGATAATCACATGCATTCATAGGCATTCTAGATGTGTTAGGACACAAAACCCGGTTGTGCTTTAGTTTTGCAGGGTTACAGGTTTCGAAGATTATTGGACTCGAAAAGGAGCTACTTGGAGCGTTAAAGGAGAAGTCCGGATGAGGTGCTCATGTTGCGACATCCATAACTTTCTCTACAGAGGTCCAAATCGACGACACCTACACCATTGGAAATAGCACTTCAAGAGCTTCACGTAGATACCGAAATCGCGTAAATCTGACACCGGAGTAGAAAGTTATGAGCGAATTCGTGAAGACCAGAAAACTGCCAGCGTAGGGCCGGATCCAACTGGATCCGGTCTGGATCAAGGACGCAGAATTCGACTCCAGGAATCTGGATCTGGTCTGGATCCGCCTGGAATCGGCCCGGATCCAGTCAAAAACCCTGTTTCGCAATTTTCAGCATCAGAATGGGAATAGGACTCTTGGGAGCCGCCCTAGGGTTATAAAAAACACCTAGCCACGTCCTAGTACAGGAGAGAACCTTAGAGAACACTTAGATACAGATTTTGGAGAGCTTTTGGTGAGAGAAGAATAGAAGTTCACGGGATTTCGGGAAGAAGAAGGAAGATTCGATCGTGGAGACTACACATCTGCATGAGACTTTCTTTCCTCTCTTTCTTTATGAGCTTTTTATTGTTTTCCATGAACCGTGAGTAGATCCACGGCTATGGGTTAGGGATTCGTATGTGTTTTGGGTATGTTTGAACCCTAACTTGGATTTCTGTTTTTGATTTGTTTCGGTTCTATTGATTTGCGCTTTTATTGGATTGATGTTTGCCAACCCCTTGGTCAATTATCTTAGATTCTAAACTACATAGAGATATGAGTTGGTTTCGGATCAAAATCAATAGGAAATTATTCACATAGAGATATGGTTTAATCGATCTAGGGTTGATGATAGCGTTTGATCACTTGCGTGACGAGTCTTAAATTTATACCCGAAACACAACTAATCCGCAAGTGTACGGATGTCGTAGTACCGGGGTCGAACACAAGGACTTAAGCGGTTAAGCTAGGAGTCGACTAAAACTAGGAAAATGGTAAAAATAAAATTGGAGAATTGTTTTTTGTGGTTTTCAAAGTTGCAGAAAATTAGAAGAAGAAATAAAATCAAAGCAAACAAATATTTCAAGAGGAGATAATCAATGGGAAAGGTTATGGGAATCGGGTTTCACCGATCATGCAAGGATGCCGTAAAGGATTATGGACCTAGATCATGCTCGTTCTAAGGTGAGGGATTCGAAGACTAAGGTCGGGTTCGGTTCTCTCAAACCGAAAACCCGCTATCCAAGAGAGCACTCTATCCACTTTCGTGGCTTAGAGTGCAATCCCGAATGCATTAAATTCCCTTGTCATAATCCTAGATTAAACCGAATCAAATTTCTTCGGATTCAATTTCAACCCAATTGATTGAATGCATCAAGAGACCAAGAACCCATGTCTCCATGTAATTCACAATCCTAAAATCTACCCACAAAATTCTCATCCAATGGGTAACATTAAACACCATTCAATCAACCTCTAGCAATCAAAACCCAAGCAATTGCATCACTCAATTTAACAAATCCTAGGTTTCCCTAAACATTCATTCAAGAGAGATAAACTTGGAGAACACAAATTTCATTCAAAGCAAGGATTTGAAAGCATAAACAAAGCATAATCTTGGGTCCAAGGTGAATACAAGCATCCTTACATGAGGGCTAATCCCTCATCCCACAACAAGAAACTACTCACA
>NW_010966732.1:49257-50373 GCF_000463585.1 Tarenaya hassleriana
CACCGGATGACGGGGGCAGGCGAGCGGCTGACTGGGCAGGCGAACAAGTCTTGGTCCGGGGCTGACCAAAACTGGTCAGCTCCGGTCCAGGTGCACTTCGGATCTAGTCAGGTCCTCTTCGGCGAACTGGCTGACTGAGGAAACATGTGATGCTGGTCCGGCTGACCAGGATTGGTCAGCTCCGGACCAGGCTTCATTTTTGCTTGGTCAGCTCATCTTCGGTAGGTTCGGCGGACCAGTGGAAGGATCGCATGCTGGTCTGCGGCTGACCAGATTTGGTCAGCTCCGGACCAACCAAATTCTTCACTCCTCTTCTCGTATTCTGTCCTCTTCTCGGTTGAATTAACTGTGCACGATTGGTCCGCCAGAGTACATCCGGTCAGGGGCGGACCACGAGCCTGTTTTCTCCATTTCCTGTCGAATTTCTGCGTTGTGCTCTCGAGGTCCTGCCAAAGTTAAGAAATGGTCCCAAGACTCTAGGATGTCTCTAAAAATGCCTAAGAGTGTGTGGAAACCGTTTAGAAACCAAAGGCATACTCGTATAAAATCCAGATAAAATCCAAGCCATCAAATCCCCCCAGACTTAAATCTTTGCTCGTCCTCGAGCAAATAAAATCAATGAAACACGAAGTCTGAGAAGGACGGTGAGTTAGAAATCGGTCTTTGATGAGTTTCAAGATCTAGCTGCATGTCCACTGCTCAACTTATGGGAGTAGAATCGAATCTAGGCTACTCTAGCTATCCTCTCTTGTCAGCTAAACTTTCCTAAGTATGGGATTTCTATGTCGTCCAAAGTTTGCCATAAGAGTGATTCCAACCTCTAAGCACTCTCCTAAACCTATTTACCGTTTTCCTCCTCTAAAATATGTTGTCTCTTCGTTTATTGTGGCACTGTTTTTTTCTGTTCTTCGTCCTTTTAAAAAAGTGCTAAGAGAAGTACTATCCCGAGTTCCTAGGACGTTGAAGTTGACAAGTGTCTCCGCTTTTACTTTTCTCTAATGATCAGGATAACACTTGTCCCACAACTTAGACCCGAACCGTCGAATTTCGACGCACTCATGTCATCGAATGATTTTCATTAACGATATAATGACAGCGGAGTGTTGGGATGTGTAT
>NW_010966732.1:50910-51906 GCF_000463585.1 Tarenaya hassleriana
CACCGTCCGCGGTGTCACTCGAATCCGAAGGGGCGGATATGTGGAATAGGAAATTCAGAGCTAAGTGAAATAGGAGGGAAAAGTGAGTGTATGACCTTGTGTCCAAGGATGAAAGATGCCTCCCTGCATTCCACTTGTGAATGATTCCACATTGTGCGTCGTCTTGGTTGCTTGGTAGTGTTCACCTTCCAAAATCAAAACTCAGAAAGAGAGAAGATCAAGTGAAACTGATATAATCATAGCAAAGACATAAGCAACATCAAGATCACATCATCACATCATGTATCTAAGTTCCCAAGGCAGAAAAAATAAACGTGCAATGCAAAAAGGATACTAAAATGGATATATACAAGTTCGAGGTGCCTCCCGAGAGCGCTTATTTATGGTCCTAAGCTTGACCGTGGGGTTGCTCACTCGTCTTGAGGATCAGAGAAGCTCATCGAGCTCCTCTCTTTGGCGTGTTCCCCGGGGTTATAAATCTTCAGCCTTTGCGCGTTGGTCTTAAACGTATCCCCTCCATAGCCATATAACTCTATCGCTCCATGAGGGTAGACATGCTTAATCGTGAAAGGCCCCGACCAACGCGATCTCAACTTGCCTGGAAATAATTTGAGCCTTGAGTTAAAGAGAAGTACCTGATCACCTTCTCTAAAATCCCTCTGCAAAATCCGACGATCATGCCATCTCTTGGTTCTCTCCTTGTAAATCCGGACATTCTCGTAGGCATCCAACCGAATCTCATCGAGTTGGTGAAACTGCAACACTCGCTTCTCCGCAGCGGATTTCCAATCAAAGTTCAGCTTCTTGATCGCCCAATATGCCCTATACTCAAGCTCAACCGGCAAGTGACAAGCTTTCCCATAGACAAGTTGAAAGGGAGACATACCGATGGGTGTCTTGAAAGCTGTCCTATACGCCCATAGAGCGTCATCGAGCTTGGATGCCCAATCTTTCCTTGACCTTGACACCGTCTTCTCAAGTATCGCCTTGATCTCC
>NW_010966732.1:53555-56815 GCF_000463585.1 Tarenaya hassleriana
AAGAGAGAAGATCAAGTGAAACTGATATAATCATAGCATAGACATAAGCAACATCAAGATCGCATCATCACATCATGTATCTAAGTTCCCAATGCAGAAAAAATAAACGTGTAATGCAAAAAGGATACTAAAAAGGATATATACAAGTTCGGGGTGCCTCCCGAGAGCGCTTATTTATGGTCCTAAGCTTGACCGTGGGGTGCTCACTCGTCTTGAGGATCAGAGAAGCTCATCGAGCTCCTCTCTTTGTCGTGTTCCCCGGGGTTGTAAATCTTCAACCTCTGTGCGTTGGTCTTGAATGTGTCCCCTCCATAGCCATATAGCTCTATTGCTCCGTGAGGGTAGACGTGCTTAATCGTGAAAGGCCCCGACCAACGCGATCTCAACTTGCCTGGAAATAATTTGAGCCTTGAGTTAAAGAGAAGTACCTGATCATCTTCTCTAAAATCCCTCTGCAAAATCCGACGATCATGCCATCTCTTGGTTCTCTCCTTACGTTGATGCTCAATGGAGGTTTTGGAACTATCTTCTAGATGAATGCGGTGCATGCAAAGGGATGGACTAATGCCTCTAATGTCATCTAGAGTGTAACCCAAGGCCTGTCTATACTCTCTAAGCAATGCAACTAATTCAGCTAGTTCCACATCAGTCAAGGCAGCATTCACAATTATCGGGTAAGTAGAGTTAGGTCCGAGAAATTCATACCTAAGCCCTTGTGGTAAGGGCTTCAATTCCACCTTAGGCGCGCTCTCTGGATCCCAATCTTTCTTCCCGCTCGTCTCCATGTCGGGCTGCTTGACTTGAATGGAGGAGACCGGAGCTTGATGACTTGGAGAAGTTGATGGCTCATCTCCGTTTTCCTCGTCCCTTAGCCAAGGGAACTCACGGGCAGAACAAGATGAGGGCTCAATGGCCCTGTATTTCCAGCCCTCTAGCTCAATCGATGAGCTGTCATCTAAAGTCCGAACAATGCTTCGGACTTCCTCCCAATCGCAGTACATGCTGTCTTGTACCGCGTTCAATGCCATCTCGAGGGGGTCTGGCTCCCTAAATTCATCCCTCACTTCGTCGACCAACGTGTCGATCAGGTCTAGGTAGAAGGAAGACTCTACCAAATGCGGTTGCTTAAGGTTATGATCAAGTCTGAACTGAACTGTCTCATCTACGATCTTCATCGTGAGTCTCCCTTCTCTGACATGCACTACAGCATCAGCCGTGTTCAGAAACGGCCTACCAAGTATGATGGGGATTTTGGGGGATTTTGGAATCCTCCGGCATGTCTAGAACCACAAAGTCGACGGGGACATAGAATTCCCCTACCTTCAGAGACACATCTTCCAAGATCCCAGCGGGATACTTCACTGACCGGTCAGCCAATTGCAGTGCCATCCTTGTCGGTTTCAGCTCACCGACATTAAGTTTCTTGAATATGGAGAGAGGCAGCAAACTGACACTTGCGCCCAAATCGCAAAGCGCCCTCTCAATCTCCACATTTCCCAATCTGCACGGGATAGATAAGCTACCGGGATCAGCCATCTTCTGCGGTAGCTCCGTCTGCAATATGGCTGCACTCACTTCTGTGCTAAGTGCCACTGTCTCCTTCTCAACCGTCCTCTTCTTCGTAAGAATATCCTTCAGAAATTTGGTGTAGGACGGGATTTGAAGTACTACCTCGTGAAACGGCATGGTCACTTCTAGTTTCTTCAACATCTCTGTAAATTTGGCGAATTGGCTGTCTTCATTGTACTTCCTCGCCCGAGATGGAAATGGTAGAGGGGGTGCCTGTGGAGGAGGCGGAATGTACCTCGCCTCTCCTTCCTCTACAGCATGGCCCTTGCCTTTATCTAAGGCGGCCCTCTGTGGTTCGTGTGAACCTTCTCCCTCTTCTCTGGTAACTGGGGAGGTCTCCGGAAGCTGTCTTCCGCTTCTTAGGCCTATGGCATTGATATGCTCTCTCGGGTTAGGATCAGCCTTACCCGGAAATTGGCCTTGAGGTCTCGTTGCCTGGGAAGCAAGCTGAGCAATCTGATTGTCCATCATCTTGATATGTGAATCCAACTCATCCAATCTCTGCTCGAAGCTCTCTTGCTTCCCTTTGAATCCTTGCATCTCTTGACCCAAGCTAGAAAACGAGTTTTTCTGATCGTGCATTAGCTGGGGTAACATCGACTTTAACTCTGACTCCTCTTCCTTAGCCTTAGGCGGAGGGGCTCTGTATCCTTGATTTCTCTGATTGTAGTCTTGGCCCTCATTCTGATACCCCTGATTCTGGCTCTGGTAGCCCTGATTATAGTATCTAGGCTGAAATCCTGGGGGTCCCTGAGGTTTCGCTCCGCTTTGATGCTGAGGGTTCAACGCTCCTTGCGGGTTGCCATAAGAAAAGCCAGGGTGATTCCGATTCCCCGGATTGTAGAAATTCGACTGATTGTTGTATTGATTTCTTCCCACATAGTCGACTTCTTCCATGGCTTCTTCTGCTTGTTCCACCATGTACATGCTTGGTTTACTCTTCTGTGGGTTTGATGAACCGGACCTAGCAAGCTGTAGCTTGATGGCAGAAAGCTCCGAAAGAACGGCTTTTAAAGCCGAAGACTCGCTAGCATCCCCTTTGACATCAGCCTTAGGCAAAGACCGTCTGCTGCCCATTTCCCCTGAAATGCTTCTCCCTTTCGCCATTTTAGCAATCTGCGCTTCTAATGCCTCGAAAGAGAGGTCATACACACTGCCTCCGCATGCTGCATCAACACATCCTCTCGTGTCGTCCCTAAGGCCATGTATGAAAGTAGAGAGGAGATATTTGTTGTCCATACCGTGGTGCGGACACATTCTCTAATACTCCTTGAACCTCTCCCAAGCATCATACAAGGTCTCATCATCATCTTGAGCAAAGGAGTTTATCTTGTTCAAGGCTAGCTGCGTCTTCATGGGAGAGTAATATTTCATCATAAACTTCTCCTCCATCTCATCCCATGTAGAAATGGAATTTGGCTCCAAGGTATAGAGCCAATCCCGTGCCTTATCCATAAGAGAGAAGGGAAATGCCTCGATCATCGCGTCTTCCATTGTCACCCCGGCGGCTTCTTGATGGTTCGACACAACATCTTAAACTGCGTAAGATGAGAATTCGGATCCTCATTATACCTCCCTCTGAAGCTCATCTGATTCAGCATCTGAATGAACTGTGGCTGCAGCTCAAAGTGGTCTAAGGGGGGTCGGTTGATGCACGAAAGCAACTGAGTATGCTTGGGCGTGGTGTACAT
>NW_010966732.1:56945-57543 GCF_000463585.1 Tarenaya hassleriana
GAAAAGTCCAGGAAAATCGGAAAAAATCCAGAAAAATTCAGAAAAGTCCAGGAAGTGTCCAGAATAACTCCGAAAAAGTCCAGAGAATTCTGAAAATGTCCAAAAAGATCCCGAAAAATCCAAAACAAGTCCAGAAAAGTCCAGAGAAATACAAACAGCAAAAATAATAAACAGAAAAATCAAGAAATAAAATAAATAAGGAAAAATTGACTCAAGAGAAAAATAAAAATCACACAAACACACAAAGAAAAAGGAAGTGAACAAACACACAAAAAATCAAACCGAAAAAATCAAAGACTCCGGAAAGACTAACCTAGAGTCAATCTATCCTAGCTATGGAAACCGTAAAAAGTCTTCGGCAACGGCGCCAAAAACTTGATCACTTGCGTGACGAGTCTTAAATTTATACCCGAAACACAACTAATCCGCAAGTGTACGGATGTCGTAGTACCGGGGTCGAACACAAGGACTTAAGCGGTTAAGCTAGGAGTCGACTAACACTAGAAAAATGGTAAAAATAAAGTTGATGATTGTTTTGTAGTTTTGAAAGTTGTAGAAAATTAAATGAGAGAAATAAAATCAAAGCAAGCAATAATTC
>NW_010966732.1:58202-58838 GCF_000463585.1 Tarenaya hassleriana
GAGATACTCAATAATGTCTTCAATCTTCAATCCAAGGCAAATCTCCCTGTTCCTCCCTCAAGAATTCGGCCCTAGGTCTTTTGGAGGAGAGAAAATCGCCTCCTTTGCTTTCCCAAATCGAGCCCCCTCCAAAAAGTCCGAAAAATCGGACTTAATCTGTTTCCAGGTCACGCGGTCAGCAGGACCAAGGTTTGGTCCGGCGGACCGGGCGTAAAATGAAGAAGGCGCGGCGCAGAATGGTTCTGGTCCGGCTGACCAACTCTGGTCAGTTCCGGACCAGGACTTCAGTGGACTCACACCGGATGACTGGGGCAGGCGAGCGGCTGACTGGGCAGGCGAACAAGTGTTGGTCCGGGGCTGACCAAAACTGGTCAGCTCCGGACCAGGTGCACTTCGGATCTGGTCAGGGCCTCTTCGGCGGACTGGCTGACTGAGGAAACATGTGATTCTGGTCCGGCTGACCAGGATTGGTCAGCTCCGGACCAGGCTTCATTTTTGCTTGGTCAGCTCATCTTCGGTAGGTTCGGCAGACCAGTGGAAGGATCGCATGTTGATAACGCAAATCTAGGTATAGAAATAATGCTCAAGTGATAAAAACCTAGATACAGCGAATACCGCAAGGATACAGATCAACTG
>NW_010966732.1:62585-64403 GCF_000463585.1 Tarenaya hassleriana
CGTCCACGGTGTAGACTCTCGCCCGGAAGAATGAAATCGACAATAACGTATGAAAAGAACCAATAAGAGGGATAAAGAAGGCTTAGCTCTGCGAAATTCGTTCACTCGCAAGGAAGTTAACTCACGTCAAACACAGAAGCTCTCACACACTCTATGAATTGGAACCTATCCAACGTTGTCTCTCGGAAGCCGATCCAAAACACATACGAATCCCTAACCCATAGTCGTGGATCTACTCACGGTTCATAGAAGACAACAAAAAGCTCATAAAGAAAGAGGTAAAAGAGAGGAAAGAAAGTCTCATGCAGATGTGTAGTCTTCACGATCGAATCCTCCTTCTTCTTCCCGCAATCCCGTGAACTTCTATTCTTCTCTCCCCAAAAGCTCTCCAAAAATCTGTATCTAGGTGTTCTCTCAGGTTCTCCTCTGTTCTAGGACGTGGCTAGGGCTTTTTTATAACCCTAGGGTGGCTCCCCAGAGTTCTAATCCCATTCCAATGCTGAAAATCGCGAATTAGGGTTTCTGGTTGGATCCGGACCGATTCCAGGTGGATCCGGACCGGATCCAGATTCCTGGGGTCGAGTTGTGCGTCCTTGATCCGGACCGGATCCAGTTGGATCCGGCCCTGCGCTGGCAGTTTTCTGGCCTTCACGATTTCGCTCGTAACTTTCTGCTCCGGTGTCGGATTTACGCGATTTTGGTGTCTACGCGAAGCTCTTGAAGTGCTCTTTCCAATGGTATAGGTCTCGCACGATTTGGACCTCTGTAGAGAAAGTTATTGATGTCGCAACATGAGTATCTCATCCGGACTTCTCCTTTAACGCTCCAATTAGTTCCTTTTCGAGTCCAATCATCTCCGAATCCTGTAACTCTGCAAAACTAGAGCACAACCGGGTTTTGTATCCTAACACGCCTAGAATGCCTATGAATGCATGTGATTATCCTATAAAACCTAGACAAACTCTCATCAAAATATAGAGAAGAATAGGAGTTATCAAATCCCCCCAGACTTAAACCTTTGCTCGTCCTCGAGTAAAGAACGAAGGAATAAAATCTGCAAAATAGGGAATGACGAACATCAAATAGTATCATCGCGAGAAATCAAAAGCGAAACATCCATCCAATACTAGTTTCCCGAGAATCGTACTCAAACCGGTCTACTATGATCTTCCTACCAAAGACTAATCTACCTAGCCATGGGATTTTTATTGCCACCTAGAACCCGTTAGAATCTCTACAACACACCAAGCCTATTTCCGAACCTATCCTTATCTCAACTTAGCCTATTCGATCTTAGTTCTACTCTGTACCTGGATTTTTACCTTTTTTGTAGAATTTCTTTAATGAACGCTAGCACCTCGGGTTTCTAGGACGTTGAAGTTGAAGGACATCGTTTTCTCTCTTTCTTTTCTTTTCTCTCTTTTTTTTTATATATTTTTTTTTGTTTTGATGCGATGTCCGACCCACAACTTAGACCCGAACCATCAATCGATGCACTCATGTCCTCGAACGATTTTCGTTGACGAGATTCCGACAGCGGAGTGTCGAGGTGCTTTATTCTCCCAAGGCAATTGTTGAACTAGATTTCATCGACCTGCAAGTCTCGGAAAAGGTTCTACAAGAAACATATAACCTGGATATGGTCGTATCAACTCCGTAGGTTCCAAACAGCAACCTCATCCCACAAACTATATATAGAAAGTCTGGAGAACTATCAATTCGACACGGTTCAACCACGCTCTACAAAGTCACTAGATCATCAAGATGTTCCTACTCTATCATCTCACAAATCCTCCAAATGATGTTCAAAACAGGTGT
>NW_010966732.1:67259-75230 GCF_000463585.1 Tarenaya hassleriana
GTTCTCCCCTGTACTAGGACGTGGCTAGGGCTTTTTTATAACCCTAGGGTGGCTCCCAAGAGTTCTAATCCCATTCCAATGCTGAAAATCGCGAATTAGGGTTTCTGGTTGGATCCGGACGGTTTTAGACTGGATCCGGACCGATTCCAGATTCCTGGGGTCGAGTTGTGCGTTCCTGATCCGGACCGATTCCAGCCGGAATCGGCCCTGCACCGGCAGTTCTCTGGTCTTCACGAATTCGCTCATAACTCTCTGCTCCGGTGTCGGATTTATGCGATTTTGGTGTCTACGCGAAGCTCTTGAAGTGCTCTTTCCAATGGTATAGGTCTCACACGATTTGGACCTCTGTAGAGAAAGTTATTGATGTCGCAACATGAGTACCTCATCCGGACTTCTCCTTTAACGCTCCAATTAGCTCCTTTTCGAGTCCAATCATCTCCGAAACCTGTAACTCTGCAAAACTAGAGCACAACCGGGTTTTGTATCCTAACACGCCTAGAATGCCTATGAATGCATGTGATTATCCTATAAAACCTAGACAAACTCTCATCAAAATATAGAGAAGAATAGGAGTTATCAGTAGACATAGTCTACGATCCGGAGATTGAGCGTACTTTGAGAGACATCCGAAATCAGCAGAGAAGAGAAGTTATGTCGAGATCAAGTAGTTCGCACGACCGACAACAAGAGCACATGAATTCGATCTACGATCAGCAGACCGAGGGCGAAGCTACTTACGTTGCAGAGGAGACTTTGGGTCCTTACATTGCACCGAAGCACACCCAACTCCTATCATGCATCAACAGACCACCCATAGACAGTTTCGAGCTACCGCCACAGTGCATCACGATGTTTAGTCAGGCAAGTTTCAGAGGGCGGCCTACGGAAGATCCCATTGCTCACTTGACTCAGTTCAAGATGTTGTGCAAATCAGTTAGGAAAGCACGAGGAATGACCATCGAGGATGTATACTTGGAAGCCTTTCCTTTTTCACTGATGGATCGGGCAAGAGATTGGTTCTACACCCTTGAGCCGAACTCGATTACGACATGGGAGGAGCTAGAGGAGCAATTCATGGCGAAATATTATTCCCCAGAGAAGACCCGAGCTGCACAGAGAGCCATACATAGCTTCACTCAGGAGAGTGATGAGAGTCTATATGATGCGTGGGAAAGATTCAAGGGCTATCAACGCCTTTGTCCACACCACGGCATGGATAAGCGACTATTGCTATCCACATTCATCCACGGAGTACGACATGATATCAGAGCTTGGATGGATGCAGCCTGTGGAGGGAGCGTTTATGAGATTCCATTTGACACCCTAGAGATTCAGATTGCGAAGGTGGCCAAGGATAGATGGATGTCCAGCGATAGCAATAGACGGCCCATGGCTCGGGTAGATACAGGAGAATCCGCAGTTTTGAAAGCTGTCATGTCTGAGCTAGCAGTTATCAAGCTCCATTTGGAAGCTAAGAGCAGTTCGAATCAGACACCACTAGAGCTAGAGGAAGCAGTGGAGGACGTCAATTATGTCGAGAAAAATCATCTTGGTTTCTCCTACGGAAACCCGAGCGAAGCATTGAATGCACATCAGCAAGTGTTTTCAAAATCCCTCAGAATCCCACGAGCTTCACTCAGCCACGTTTTCAGGGGCAGAATCAGGGATATGCACAGCAGAATCCAGGATACGGGCAACAAAATCTGGGTTACCGAGCTCCTCAAGCTGCAAATAATGATGAAGTGGACATTAAGACGATGCTTGCCCAACTAATGCTCGATCAGAAGACATCATTTACTGAGCTGAAGACCGAGATACAGAGCATAAAAGTCAGGCAAGACACTTTTGAGAGGAGATTAGATGGTGTTGAGGCTCATCTGAAGCATGTGGACTTGCAAATTGCGCAACTTGCATCACAACCCTCTAGACAGTATGGCACATTTCCTGGAAAGCCCGAACCAAATCCACGAGAACACGTCAATGCCATTAAGCTTTTAAGTGGAGAGAGTCTGCCTGAGACGGTCCCTATTACTACAACAGAAAAAGGGACGACGTCTAGATACACTACTGAAGAGAAAGGGAAAGCCATAGCTCACGGGACACCTAAGGTGCATGTAGAGGAAGTCGAACCGCCATATGTAGCTCCTCCACCTTATGTATCACCCATTCCTTTCCCTTCTCGATTGAAGAAGCATACTGAGGATACACAGTTGTCTAGATTTGTTGATATGCTTCGGAAGTTAGAGGTTAAGATGCCTTTCTATGAGACGATACTCCAGATCCCTTCTTATGCAAAATTTTTGAAAGATATCTTGACTAAGAAGAGGGTGATTGGGAAGGAGACAGTATCCTTGAGCACAGAGGTGAGTGCTGCGATTCTACCTCTCTATAGATCTTTATGCCTAAAATATAGGCCGCTTCTCCCAGGTCCTTCATAGAAAACTGCGTTCCTAGCCAAGACTTAACACCTTGCAAGGTAGGAACGTCATTCCCTATAAGGAGAATGTCATCCACATACAATACTAGAAATACAACTGTGCTCCCACTAGCCTTCTTGTAAACATACGGCTCATCTTCGTTCTGTAAAAAACCAAACCTTTTGATTGTTTCATCAAAGCGAAGGTTCCAACTCTTCGAAGTCTGCTTCAGTCCATAAATGGACCTCTGAAGCTTGCACACCTTCCCGAGTTCCTTGGATCGACAAAACCTTCGGGTTGTGTCATGTACACATCCTCGGTCAAGTTCCCGTTAAGGAAAGCGGTCTTGACATCCATTTGCCATATCTCATAGTCGTAATATGAGGCTATGGCAAGTAGGATCCTGATGGACTTCAGCATAACTACGGGCGAAAAGGTCTCATCATAGTCAATACCATGAATTTGATGGAATCCCTTCGCCACAAGTCATGCCTTATACGTGTGCACGTTGCCATCCATGTCGGTCTTCTTCTTGAAGATCCACTTGCATCCGATGGGTTTTATCCCTTCAGATGCCTCAACCAGAGTCCATACTTGGTTGTCTGACATGGATTGCATCTCGGACTTCATAGCCTCGCGCCATTTCTCAGAATCCAGACTCTCCATAGCCTCTGGGTATGTGGAAGGCTCGTCATGTTCTAATAACATAAGTTCCTCATTCCCAGTCACGAGAAATCCGTATCTCACAGGCTCTTGGCGAATCCTGCCTGATCTCCGAGGTTCACTCGACGAAGGTTGAGTCACAATCGGCAGTGAATCAGGTTGAACTTCTTCAACTTGTTCACTCGGCTCAGCGTCTACTTGCTGCTCTCGAACTTCCTCAAGTTCGATCCTACTCCCACTGACTCTTTTGGAGACGAACTCTCGCTCCATAAAAGTCGCATTTCTGGCAATGAACACCTTGTTCTCTGCTGGAATATAGAAGTAGTAACCCTTAGTTTCCTTAGGGTAGCCTACTGATACATGTGTATCGAGTCTAGAATTTATAACCCGATTCACAATTCACCGCAAGGATACAGATAGTCGTAACACGGGGTCGAACGCAAGGACCGGTAGCTAAATCTAAACCCTAATCGAAACTAAATCAAAGCAAGTAGAAGTGGAAGTGATGATGAAAATATGTGGAAAGAATGGAGAACGAGTAAACTATCAAGCAACGGTGACTACGGATGTCGGGATCGTATTCGCGTGTATGGGTATATGTTAAGCATGCGAGGATAATGATTATGACTTGTATTCGGGAATCATCAAGCAACAAAGATAGAGAATTCACCTCTCGGTCTACTAACTCCCTACCTACAGAGTAACTCGTCAATCTCTCGATCTATTCAAGTTAACCCTAGGTGCATTAAGAACGCTATCATCAACCCTAGATCGATTAAACCATATCTCTATGTGAATAATACGATCTATCCTATTGATTTTTATCTGAAACCAACTCATAACTCTATGTAGTTTAGAATCTAAGATAATTGACCAAGGGGTTAGCAAACATCAATCTAATCAAAGCGCAAATTAATAGAACCGAAACAAATCAAAACCGAAATCCAAGTTAGGGTTCAAACATACCCAAAACACAAACGAATCCCTAACCCATAGTCGTGGATCTACTCACGGTTCATGGAAAACAATAAAAAGCTCATAAAGAAAGAGATAAAAGAGAGGAAAGAAAGTCTCATGCAGATGTGTAGTCTCCACGGTCGAATCTTCTTTTATCTTCCCGAAATCCTGCGAACTTCTATTCTTCTCTCACCAAAAGCTCTCCAAAAATCCGAATCTAAGTGTTCTCTAAGGTCCTCTGATGTTCTAGGACGTGGTTATGGCTTTTTTATAACCCTAGGACCGCTCCCAAGAGTCCTATTCCCATTCTGATACTGAAAATCGCGAAACAGGGTTTTTGATTGGATCCGGGCCGATTCGAGGTGGATCCGGACCGGATCCAGATTCCTGGGGTCGAATTCTGCGTCCTTGATCCGGACCGGATCCAGATGGAACCGGCCCTGCACTAACAGTTTTCTGGTCTTCGCGATTTCGCTCATATCTTTCTGCTCCGGCATTTACGCGATTTCGAGTCTACGTGAAGCTCTTGAAGTGCTCTTTCCAATGGTACAAGTCTCGCACGATTTGGACCTATGTAGAGAAAGTTATTGATGTCGTAACATGAGTACCTCACCCAGACTTCTCCTTTAACGCTCCAAATAGCTCCTTTTCGAGTCCAATCATCTTCGAAACCTGTAACTCTGCAAAACTAAAGCACAACCGGGTTTTGTGTCCTAACACGCCTAGAATGTCTATGAATGCATGTGATTATCTTATAAAACCTAGACAAACTCTCATCAAAATATAGAGAAGAATAGGAGTTATCAAATCCCTCCAGACTTAAACCTTTGCTCGTCCTCGAGTAAAGAACGAAGGAATAAAATCTGCAAAAACAGGGAATGACGAACATCAAATAGCATCATCGTGAAACTCAAAAGCGAAACATCCATCCAATGCTAGTTTTCCGAGAATCATACCTAAACCGGTTTACTATGATCTTTCTACCAAAGACTAATCTACCTAGCCATGGGATTTTTATTGCCGCCTAGAACCCATTAGAATCTCTTCAACTCACCAAGTATATTTCCGAACCCATCCTTATCTCAACTTAGCCTCTTCGATCTTAGTTCTTCTTCATACCTGGATTTTTACCTTTTTGTAGAATTTTTTCTATCAAACGCTGGCATCTCGGGTTTTCAGGACGTTGAAGTTGAAGGACATCGCTTTTCGCTCTCCTTTTTTTTTCTTCTTTTTTTTTTCAAATGCGATGTCCGACCCACAACTTAGACCCGAACCATCGATCGATGCACTCATGTCCTCGAACGATTTTCGCTAACGAGATTCTGACAGCGGAGTGTCGAGATGCTTTATTTTCCCAAGGCGTTTATCGAACTAGATTCCGTCGACCTGCAAGACTCGAAAAAAAAAAGTTCTAAACGAAACTTATAACCTGGATATAGTCGTTTCAACTCCGTAGGTTCTAAATAACAACCCCATCCCACAAACTATATATAGAAAGTCTAGAGAACTATCAATTCGACACGGTTCAACCACGTTCTACAAAGTCACTAGATCATCAAGATATTCCAACTCTATCATCCCACAAATCTTCCAAATGATGCTCAAAACGGGTTTTCGAGGTATGCATGTGAACCTATATGATCCTAAATCTATATGATCAAATGCAATCATGCAAACCTAACAAAAATCATCTATATGAAAAGAAAGAAAACGTGTAAATGCAACTAATGTAAAGTGATATGCAAAAGATGAAAAATTTTCCTAAGTCTATATGCATAATAAAATGCACCTAAACTAAATGCAATCCTACGTAGATAGACCTGAATGTATGAAGGATCTATCCACCCCCCTAAACTTGAACCATACACCGTCCACGGTGTAGACTCTCGCCCGAAAAAGTAGAATCGAAAACAACGTATGGAAAGAACCAATAAGAGGGATAGAGAAGGCTTAGCTCTGCAAAATTCGTTCGCTCGCGAAGTTAACTCACGTCAAACGCAAGAGCTCTCACAAACTCTGTAAACTGGAACCTATCCAACATTGTCTCTTGGAAGTCGATGCTCATCTCTCGTGTGCCGGTGTAAACGCTCATAGAACAACAAACGTTATCCGGACAAAAGCATAATAATAGCAATGCATTCCGAAGGATCCAAAATACAATCATGGTCTCTACTACCTATGCTACAAAGAAAAGAAAAAGAAAAGTTACCTAGTGTTCGGGTTGCCTCCCAAGAAGCGCTTGTTTAACGTCATTAGCTCGACCTATCTTGCTCAAATGATGGGAGGGTCTGAGAGGCGAAGATAATCGATCTTTCGCCACCATAGATGTTGAGCGTTAAGCGCATCTTTTAGACCTCGTGGATGCTTGAGCCTTCTATCCTCCTTGGGTTTCCAAACTTGTGAAGGAGGTGGATCTTGTGGACGTTTGAGCAATGATTTTGATCGTTTCGATCCTCTCTTGCTCATTACCCCTACTCGAGAACCTGTAATAGAAGGTTCAAACACGGATATGGAATTATGAGCGGGATATGTACCTCTCTCCAATGATGGTCCTGTGTTCCTATCCGTGTATGTGTGTTTCTTTGTCCTAAGCCTTTGAGGTAGGGGCTTCAATTTCCCCTACGGAGCATTCTCTAGACTCCAATCCGCTTTATTCAGCGTCCCCGTGCTAGGTGGTGGCTCTCTGGTCTCTAAAACGTCTTTAGTAATCGTGTGGAGGGTTCGGAGACGTTCGTAGAAGAATCGGGCGTGTCGATGTGAAAAACGTCCGCGCACAGCTTGCATCACAACCCTCTAGGCAGCAGGGCACATTTCCTGGGAAGCCCGAGCCAAATCCACGAGAGCATGTAAACGCTGTTGAGCTGAGGAGTGCAAAGAATCTGCCAGAGACAGTCCCTACGGAAAAAGGGACGACGTCTAGATACACTGCCGAAGAGAAAGGAAAAGGCATAGCAGATGAGACACCTCGGGTGAATGCAGAGGAAGCCGAAACGCCATACGTCGCTCCTCCACCTAAGGTACCACCCGTTCCTTTTCCTTCTCGATTGAAGAAGCATGTTGAGGATACACAGTTCTCGAGATTTGCTGATATGCTTCAGAAGCTAGAGGTTACTATACCGTTCTATGAGGCTATGCTGCAGATACCCTCTTATTCGAAGTTTCTGAAAGACATCTTGACCAACAAAAGGGTAATTGGGAAGGAGACAGTAGCCTTGAGCACAGAGGTGAGCGCTGCGATTCTACAACATGAGTTGCCACGGAAGAGATCAGATCCTGGTAGTTTTTCGATTCCCTGCAAAATCGGAAACATTGCGATAGACCGTGCATTGTGCGACCTTGGTGCTAGCGTCAGTTTACTACCGTTGTCTATTTACAAGAAGCTTAATATTGGTGAGCTTAAGCCGACACGGATGGCGCTATAGCTAGCGGATCGATCTGTTAAGTATCCCGCAGGTATTCTCGAGGACGTTCCTTTGAAAGTCGGAGATTATTATGTCCCCGTTGATTTTGTTGTCTTAGACATGGATGAAGACTCGAAGATACCGATTATTTTGGATCGACCGTTTCTGAACACGGCTGATGCGGTTGTACATGTCCGAGCTGGTCGTCTTACCATGAAGATAGTGACGAGACTGTTGAGTTCACCTTAGATCACAATATGAAGCATCCATCCACTACCGATTCAGCGTGTTATGTTGATGTACATGAGATCTTGACGCAAGAGGTCTTGATCAATTTCGAGACATTGATCCACTTGAAATATCCCTTCTGGCATCAGATCCGAGTATATACAGCAATTGGGAGGATATTCGGGAGCTCACACAGGCGTTAGACGATGAAACCGAGGAGAATTTCGAGCTTCTGTATTCTGACTCGACCGAGTCAGTACTTGACTCGGACCGAGTCAGATCGTTGGACCACTCCGAAACTTTGT
>NW_010966732.1:75269-76580 GCF_000463585.1 Tarenaya hassleriana
TTCTGACTCGGACCGAGTCAGTTCTCTGAGCCCCACCACCGACACCGAGCCAGCCCGGAACGTCTCAGAACCCTCCACGACGACTATTAAAGACGTTCTAGAGCCCAGAGAGCCACCACTTAGCACGAGGACGCTGAATAAAGCTGATTGGAGTTTAGAGAACGCCCCGAAGGTGGAGATGAAGCCCTTACCCGAAGGGCTTAGGTATGTTTTCCTTGGACCTAACTCGACTTATCCGATTATAGTGAATGCTGCGTTGCTAGAACCCCAGGTAGAACAGTTGAGTGATTTGCTTAGACGTTATAGGGGTGTTCTTGGATATACTTTGGATGATATTAAGGGACTTAGCCCTTCGTTATGCATGCATCGTATTCACTTAGATGATGAGTCGAAATCCTCTGTTGAGCATCAGCGTAGATTGAATCCGACGATGAAAGAGGTAGTTAGGAAAGAGGTGATGAAGCTGTTAGATGCGGGTATTATATACCCTATTTCGGATAGTACGTGGGTGAGTCCTGTGCAGGTTGTACCCAATAAGGGAGGCATGACCGTGATCCAGAACGAGAAGAACGAGCTTATTCCTAAGCGGACGGTCACGGGATGGAGGATGTGCATCGACTATGATAAGTTGAACTCCAACACCCATAAGGATCATTTTCCTTTGCCTTTTATTGATCAGATGTTAGAGAGACTTGCACTCCACTCGTACTTTTGTTTTTTAGACGGTTACTCGGGATTCTTTCAGATCCCCATTCACCCGAGCGACCAGGAGAAGACCATTTTTACTTGTCCTTATGGCACGTTTGCTTATCGTCGTATGCCCTTTGGATTATGTAATGCACCTGCCACTTTTCAGAGATGCATGACTGTTATATTTTCTGACGTGATTGAGGATATTATGGAGGTGTTCATGGACGATTTCTCTGTCCATGGACCCTCATTTGACGTTTGTTTGGCCAATTTGCATCGAGTTTTAGACAGGTGTGCAGCGGCCAACTTAGTCCTCAACTGGGAGAAGTGTCACTTCATGGTGCAAGAAGGGATTGTTTTAGGACATAAGGTGTCTTCTAGGGGAATCGAGGTAGACAGAGCAAAGATAGAGGTTATTGAGAAGCTTCCACCGCCCGTGAACGTCAAAGGCATCCGCAGTTTTCTAGGACATGCGGGATTTTATCGGCGGTTCATCAAGGACTTCTCCAAAATCTCTAGACCACTTACCGAGCTGTTGGCGAAAGATGTACCATTCCGGTTCACTTCAGAGTGCTCGAAGGCCTTCCAGACTTTGAAGACAGCTCTGATCTCACCACCGAT
>NW_010966732.1:76590-77066 GCF_000463585.1 Tarenaya hassleriana
TAGACCACTTACCGAGCTGTTGGAAAAGATGTACCATTCCGATTCACTTCAGAGTGCTCGAAGGCCTTCCAGACTTTGAAGGCAGCTCTGATCTCACCACCGATCATACAGTCCCCCGATTGGACTCTGCCGTTTGAGCTGATGTGCGATGCTAGCGATTATGCGGTTGGAGCAGTGCTGGGGCAGAAAAAGGATCACAAACACCACGCCATCTACTATGCAAGTCGGACTGTTGATGATGCGCAGGTAAATTACACTACTACTGAGAAAGAGTTACTTGCTGTGGTGTTTGCTTTTGAGAAGTTCATGTCGTACTTGGTGGGGCGGAAGGTAATCGTATACTCAGACCACGCGGCTTTGAAGTACTTGCTGACGAAGAAAGATGCCAAACCTCGACTGATTCGATGGATGCTACTCATACAAGAGTTTGACGTCGAGATTCGGGATCGCAAAGGCACGGAGAACACAGTTGCAGA
>NW_010966732.1:77558-77815 GCF_000463585.1 Tarenaya hassleriana
GTTTCGTCCAGTCATTAATAAAGACGCCTCAGAATTATATTCTAGAAGTGAAACCTTTAGATGTTTGGGGCATAGACTTTATGGGACCTTTCCCATCATCTTGTGGGAACGTGTATATCTTAGTTGCGGTTGATTATGTGGCTAAGTGGGTAGAGGTATTGGCTAGCGTGAGGAATGATGCTAAGACTGTGGTTAGGCTATTTAGACAGATTATTTTTCCACGTTTTGGTGTTCCTCGTGTTGTGATTAGCGATGGC
>NW_010966732.1:78275-79819 GCF_000463585.1 Tarenaya hassleriana
GTTGAGCTCGAGCACAAAGCTTATTGGGCAATCAAGGCGCTCAACTATGACATGAAGACTGCTGCAGAGAAACGTGAGCTCCAACTTCACCATCTCGAAGAAATCAGACTTGACGCGTATGAGAACGCGAAAATCTACAAGGAGAGAGCGAAGAAATGGCACGATCGACACATCATTCCGCGAACATTCCACTCAGGTGATCTTGTCCTTCTCTTCAACTCTCGTTTGCGATTGTTTCCAGGTAAGCTGAAGTCTAAGTGGTCCGGTCCATTCAAGATCCATCGAGTTTCCGACCACGGCGCAATTGAGCTGTATAACGGCACGGGTGATGCGTTCAAGATAAATGCACAGCGTCTGAAGCTGTATAACCCGGCCGACCCTGCAAGTGAGAGAGGCGTTCTTCCTCTCACAATACCACCATCAGCCTGAGTTCACGCACAGTCTAGCTAATGACCATAAAGAAGCGCTTCTTGGGAGGCAACCCGGGGCTTTTGTTTTGTTTTTGAGATGTTATTTGGGTTTTAGACTTTTCTTTTTGGATTTGGGAGCCTACATGGTGTTTTCCCTTGGGTACAGGGATATAGAACTTGATTCGCAGGTCATCGAGCGCAGAAACGGAGTTCAGATCGTGTCACAGAATTCTGACTCGGTCCGAGTCAAGTGTTGACTCGGTCCGAGTCAGAGTTTCGAAACCCTATTTATTTTACTCAGCCAATTTTTTCCCCATTTCCTCCCCTTTTCTGCGAAAAAGCACCCCTCACTCGGTCTCTGTCACCCCGAGTCACCTCCACCGATTTTGCAGTCTAAATCCGTACGATGGCCACCCGCAAAACCAAATCTAGAGCATCCGACGTTCGCGAGGATCACATTCCACCTCTTGCTCCCTTCCAACCACGGGCGGACGCAGTGATGACCCTGACCCCTCCGACGATCGTAGTCAGTGACACCGATCACGAGCCTCGTTTCCGCCTACCTAACCCTGACATGCAGCAGACAGCGATCTACTTCTCCAACCTGATCTACTGCACGAAATTTCCAGACGAGGAGATTATCGAGCTAGGATTCTACGAGCAGGTCCACGGCTTGTGTGACCAATTAGGATGGCTCAGCATCCTCGAGGCTCGCGAATCGACATATAGACAGCTGATTGCAGAATTTCTAGCATCATACCGCTTGTACATTCCCCAGGACGGTGACACCCACAGAGCTTACATGGCCTTCTGGATAGCCGGGCGTCCATACCACCTCACCATGGCTCAGTTTTCTGAGATCCTCGGTGTTACTCCCAGAGAGACAGCCGAGCTTCAATCCGTGAGCGGATCCGCACTATGACAGTTCTGGTCAGAGATAGGATCCCGCGACTACATAGCCAGTCGTCTGAAGTCTACATGGATCCGACACCCTATAGTCAGGTATTTTCATATGATCCTAGCTAACACACTGTTTGCTAGGAAAGATCCAGGGTCAGTATCCCAGACGGAGCTACAGTTCATCTGACAGGCCCTGAGTCCACTTTACGATGGGTCCGACTGGGGAATGTCTCG
>NW_010966732.1:79987-81107 GCF_000463585.1 Tarenaya hassleriana
AGAAGTCCTCTATCGATATCGAGGGTCGCCGAACCTACTGGCTATACTATGAGCGCGGCAGCAACATCAAGAGGCGCCTCCTTCTGCCGAACATACATCTGCCACCTATCACTCTAGAGGGGCTCCTACTAGACCTCACACCATGACAGCGATCTGGTCTAGAGGAGGAGGCATACGACGAGCCGCCTGCACCGCCCACACATTTGGAGCACCACACTTCAGAGGCAGGGACATCCCGACCACCCGAGGACTTGCTCCAGTCATCTCCACTGCCACCGCCCACTGCTTCATTTCCAGAGCCAGACTTCACGCGACCATCACCGCCACCACCTACTTGTGGCCCAGACAACTATGGATACACATTCCAGCCACAGGACGACTTCCAGCGCTTCATGTATCAGGCGATGTTGGACACGCGGAGCTCAGTAGACAGGGCAGTGGTCGACATTAGGAGTTCAGTCGAGAGCGCCATGACAGACATGCGGAGCCATGTCGACTTCGAGATGACGAACATGTACACCAGATGGTGCGGGACTTCATCACAGTTGGTTGATCAGATGCAGGCACTCAGTGTTGGTTTAATGCTCTATGATGTACTGTTTATGAGCTTTCTTTAGATACATTCGATGTATTGATACTTTCTATGGTTTTATGAGAGTATTTGATTTATTACATGTTCTTGCATACTAGATCTGTTATGAAATCCATGTATCATTATGAATGATACTAAACTCCCTAGTCTTGTGTCATTATGGGAATGATGACATAATAAGACTAGTATGATGTGTGATTGATGATCATAGCGATGATCATAGGTATTAGATACGATCACTGTCATAGGTATTCGTTGAAGAACAGAATACTGGATGACTCGCATGAGATTGTCACATGGACTAGCGTCATGACTTGAATCTCATATGACGGTTCCATGACTGGATCCTAAGACCTGAGATATCTACGGAATCCAACATGAGGAGTTGCGTGCTTTGAATACGTCAAACGTCCTGCATAACAGGAGGACTATAAAGGCGTGTATCAGATACGAAACAAATCATGTACTGGATTGTAGATAGTCAAGACGGGATTTGTACCTCTCATAAAAGAGAGAGATATCACTGGG
>NW_010966732.1:82317-83735 GCF_000463585.1 Tarenaya hassleriana
GGGTGGCGGACTGCACAGATTAGAACAGATGGTCCGCACTGGACCGTCCGTTCCGTCTGCTGCGGACCGTTCATTCCGGATGGTTGAGACCGTCCTTCCATGGCTGAGAGTGGACCGTCCGTTCTGCTGTCATGGACCGTCCGTTCCGCCAACTGCAGACCGTCCGTTATGTGTTGTTTCAGCGTGGAACGTCCGTTCTGACTTCTGAAGTCGGTCCGCTCGTTCTGCGAAGCATGGAACGTCCGTTCTATGTCTAGAACGGACAGTCCAAGGTCCAGATTCCGAAATTTTTCGTTTTCTGATCCGATTATGCAATCGTTGCTTAATATGATCAACTGTGACTCAAATAGACATGATTTATTCTTATGGATGGTCCATAGTGAAGAATGCATGTAACTTAATCGAGATATTAGATATGCTTGATTGAGTGGGAGCTTCGAGATTGGGATTACATAATCGAATGGATTGTCTATTCGGATCATGTTAATCATTGCACAGAAACCGGTTAGATCTAGTAGCTCTACGAGTAAAGCACTTGTCAAGGCCTCGATCGTACGTGTCATGGGCCATGCCAAAGCTGGGTGTGCCGTATTATCTTGGTGAGGCAAGATGGAGAAATGGTGGTTCTCATAGCTTGAAAGTAGATGCTTGATCTAGATGCGGTTTCGAAAATTCTTTATTTATGTAATGCTAAGTGTGTACCTCTCATTACTAGAGCGCCTGTCAAGGCATCGATTGTCCGTAACACGGGTCATGCCAAAGCTGAGCGTGCCGGATTATCTTTGTGAGGGAGGGTGGGAAATCGTGGTTCCCACTGCTTGAATATGGTTTACCTTAGGTTAAGTTGTCAAGTTTGACTTGAGATTTAATGGTATGATATTCGATATCATAGTCTCATAAAGGATCTAAGAGTCATATTGGATATGATTGACATTAGATGTCTACCTAAATAGCATAAGACTGAGTGTAAAAACTTGTTCTTATGTGAAATACGGATCTTAGTCCCATATAGAAATTTATTGTAGGGTTATTTTTCTTTATGGGAATATAGCTCATCTTTGCATCTATGTTGTCACTGATTGATGATGGACTAGCTGGTAGTAGATCATTAATAGAATCTGCATGTAGATGTGTTTTCGTTCTGTTTTGTCTTTTTCTGTAGGACATAGCGTTAACCGGTATTGTACCGAAGTTGACGATGCGATCTATCCTTATGAAGGATAAGACTCTAACCATGGCTTCTAGATCGATCATTGATGCTTATCAGAAGCATGAGGATGATGATCCGGACAAGTCTAGCTTGACGTTTGGAAACATGATCTCTGAATTGCGTAAGCGATTAGAGGACATGGACGATTCTTTGATAGTTGATCAGTTGAATGCGTCATTCCAAAAGAGAGCTGAGAGCCATGGAAAGA
>NW_010966732.1:85170-85760 GCF_000463585.1 Tarenaya hassleriana
ATGATGAGTCAGACAGATCTTCCAAAGTCTTTTTGGGGCTATGCTTTAGAGACCGCTGCGTACCTGTTGAACAGGAGTCCAACGAAGTCGGTTGAAACGACGCCATATGAGATATGGACGAGGAAGCGTCCCACGTTGTCGTTTGTCAGAATTTGGGGTTGCGACGCTTACGTGAGGCGTCAGATGACTGATAAGTTATCCTCCAAATCTGATAAGTGTTTATTTGTAGGCTACCCTAAGGAAACTAAGGGTTACTATTTCTACATTCCGGCAGAGAACAAGGTGTTCATTGCCAGGAATGCGACTTTTATGGAGCGAGAGTTCGTCTCCAAAAGAGTCAGTGGGAGTAGGATCGAACTTGAGGAAGTTCGAGAGCAGCAAGTAGACACTGAGCCGAGTGAACAAGTTGAAGAAGTTCAACCTGTCTCACTGCCGGTTGTGACTCAACCTTTGACGAGTGAACCTCGGAGAGCAGGCAGGATTCGCCAAGAGCCAGCGAAATATGGATTTCTCGTGACTGGGAATGAAGAACTCATGTTATTAGAACATGACGAGCCTACCACATACCCAGAGGCTATGGCGAGTCCCGA
>NW_010966732.1:85872-88810 GCF_000463585.1 Tarenaya hassleriana
GGTCTCATCATAGTCAATACCATGAATTTGACGGAATCCTTTCGCCACAAGTCGTGCCTTATACGTGTGCACGTTGCCATCCATGTCGGTCTTCTTCTTGAAGATCCACTTGCATCCGATGGGGCATTAGCAGGCGTCTTCCACTCAATAACAGCTTCGATCTTTGCTGGGTCCACCTGAATTCCACGAGCGGAGACTACGTGTCCAAGAAAGCCAATCTCCTGTAACCAAAATGCACATTTGCTGAACTTGGCATACAGATGGTTATCCCTCAGACGTAGCAACACTTTCCGCAAGTGCTCTTCATGACTTTGTTGGTCTGGAGAATATATCAGAATGTCATCAATGAAGATAATGACGAATTCGTCCAGATAATCCATGAATATTCGGTTCATCAATTGCATGAAGACTGCTGGGGCATTCGTGAGTCCGAACGGCATGACAACAAACTCAAAGTGGCCATATCGTGTACGGAAGGCTGTCTTCGGTACGTCCTCCACCTTCACACGAATCTGATGGTATCCTGATCGTAAATCAATCTTGGAAAACCACTTTGCTCCCTGTAACTGATCAAGTAACTCATCAATCCTTGGTAATGGATACCGATTCTTGATGGTTACTTGGTTAAGTCCTCTATAGTCAATACAGAGTCGCATAGTGCCATCCTTCTTCTTCACAAATAGTACGGGTGCACCCCAAGAAGATACACTGGGTCGAATGAATCCCTGCTCCACTAATTCATTCAATTGTTTCTTCAACTCTGCCATCTCCATGGGAGCCATCCGATATGGTGTCTTGGATATCGGCTCTGTACCCGGTATCACATCAATAGAGAAATCGACTTCTCTCTGTGGTGGTAGTCCAGGCAAGTCGTCTGGAAATATATCCCCGAATTCTTGAACCACTGGAGTGTCCTCAAGCTTCCCATCAACTTCCTTTGATGCAGTAATCACGATGAGAAAGGCATGACACCCTTTTCGAACCATGTTTCTAGCTCGGAGGGCTGATATAATCGGGAATGACGTTTGTACCTTGTCCCCAACGAACTCAAAATGTCCCGTCGAATCCGTAAATTGAATAGTTCGTCGACGACAATCAATGTGTGCTTGATACGTGTGTATCGAGTCTAAAATCTATAACCCGATTCACAACTCACCGTAAGGATACGGATCGTCGTAACACGGGGTCGAACACGAGGACCGGTTGCTAAATCCAAATCTAGATCGAAAATAGATCAAAGCAAGCAAGCAAGTGATGGTGGAAATATGTAGAATCAATGGAAAATAATATAAGAAAGTAAATAAAAACGAGTGACCTATCAAACAAGGATGACTACGGGTGTCGGGATCGTATTCGCGTGTATGGGTATTTACTAAGCATGCATGAATAACGATTATGACTTGTATTCGGGAATCATCAAGCAACAAAGATAGAGAATTCACCTCTCGGTCTACTAACTCCCTACCTACAGAGTAACTCGTCAATCTCTCGATCTATTCAAGTTAACCCTAGGTGCATAAAGAACGCTATCATCAACCCTAGATCGATTAAACCATATCTCTATGTGAATAATACGATCTATCCTATTGATTTTGATCCGAAACAAACCCATATCTCTATGTGGTTCAGAATCCAAGATAATTGATCAAGGGGTTAGCAAACATCAATCCAATAAAAGTGCAAATCAATAGAACCGAATCAAATCAAAACCGAAATCCAAGTTAGGGTTCAAACATACCCAAAACACATACGAATCCCTAACCCATAGTCATGGATCTACTCAAGGTTCATGGAAAATAATAGAAAGAACAGAGAAAAAGAGATAAAAGAAGGGATAGAAAAGCTCATGTCGATGTCTAATCTTCACGATCGAATCCTCCTTCTTCTTCCCGAAATCCCGTGAACTTCTATTCTTCTCTCCCCAAAAGCTCTCCAAAAATCTGTATCTAGGTGTTCTCTGAGGTTCTCCCCTCTACTAGGACGTGGCTAGGGCTTTTTTATAACCCTAGGGTGGCTCCCAAGAGTTCTAATCCCATTCCAATGCTGAAAATCGCGAATTAGGGTTTCTGGTTGGATCCGGACCGATTCCAGGTGGATCCGGACCGGATCCAGATTCCTGGGGTCGAGTTGTGTGTTCCTGATCCGGACCGATTCCAGCCGGAATCGGCCCTGCATCGGCAGTTCTCTGGTCTTCACGAATTCGCTCATAACTCTCTGCTCCGATGTCGGATTTACGCGATTTTGGTGTCTACGCGAAGCTCTTGAAGTGCTCTTTCCAATGGTATAGGTCTCGCACGATTTGGACCTCTGTAGAGAAAGTTATTGATGTCGCAACATGAGTACCTCATCCGGACTTCTCCTTTAACGTTCCAATTAGCTCCTTTTCGAGTCCAATCATCTCCGAAACCTGTAACTCTGCAAAACTAGAGCACAACCGGGTTTTGTATCCTAACACGCCTAGAATGCCTATGAATGCATGTGATTATCCTATAAAACCTAGACAAACTCTCATCAAAATATAGAGAAGAATAGGAGTTATCAAATCCCCCCAGACTTAAACCTTTGCTCGTCCTCGAGTAAAGAACGAAGGAATAAAATCTGCAAAACAGGGAATGACGATCCAAACAAGCGACCGTTGCAGATTCTACTACAGAAGCTGAGTATATTGCAGCGTCGGACGCAGCAAAGGAAGCTATTTGGATCAGAATGTTTGTTGGAGACTTGGGTGTCATTCATAGTGCTGATAGTCCCATTGCTCTGTATTGTGACAACAATGGAGCGATCGCACAAGCGAAAGAACTCAGATCCCATCAACGATCCAAACACATACTCAGACGGTTTCACCTTATCAGGGAGATCATAGACAGAGGAGACGTGCACATTTGCAGAGTGTCGACAGATGACAACATTGCCGATCCGTTGACGAAGCCTCTCCCTT
>NW_010966732.1:89413-89836 GCF_000463585.1 Tarenaya hassleriana
ATAAACCATAGAAAGTATCAATACATCGAATGTATCTGAACAAAGCTCATAATCAGTACATCATAGAGCACTAAACCAACAATCTCCCACTTGCTCTAATCATGAACTGCTAAACATCTAATGCCCATATCCCTAACATGACCCTCATGCTTCGACGAAGGGAGAGGCTTCGTCAACGGATCGGCAATGTTGTCATCTGTCGACACTCTGCAAATGTGCACGTCTCCTCTGTCTATGATCTCCCTGATAAGGTGAAACCGTCTGAGTATGTGTTTGGATCGTTGATGGGATCCAATCTCCCACTTGCTCTAATCATGAACTGCTAAACATCTAATGCCCATATCCCTAACATGACCCTCATGCTTCGACGAAGGGAGAGGCTTCGTCAACGGATCGGCAATGTTGTCATCTGTCGACACTCTG
>NW_010966733.1:0-359 GCF_000463585.1 Tarenaya hassleriana
CGTTGATGTTGTTCAACCTCAATCACAAGTTGTTGTGACAGATCCCGAACCAAGTGAACCACGAAGATCTGGAAGGATTCACAATCCGCCAACAAGATATGGATTTCTTGTAACTGAACGTGATGAACTCATGTTGGTTGAACATGACGAGCCTACATCATATTCAGAGGCGATGGTGAATTCCGACTCTAAAAAATGGCTATTGGCCATGAAGTCGGAAATTCAATCCATGTACGACAACCAAGTTTGGACTTTGGTTGATGTACCAAATGGGGTAAAACCGATAGGGTGCAAATGTGTTTTCAAGTTGAAAACTGACATGGATGGCAACGTGCATACTCACAAGGCACGACTGGTTG
>NW_010966734.1:0-789 GCF_000463585.1 Tarenaya hassleriana
ATTGCTTGTTGCCATTCAGGAATCGCCCTTGCTTCATTGTACGTTTCAGGCTCAACATTCTAATCAAGTTTGCTTATGAAGGCAACAAAGTCAGTAGGTAAATGAGATAGAGAGTAATGTGATTGGATAGGATATGTTACCAAGTTTGCACTTTGAGTGTGCTTCCACCATTCAGAAGGTGGTCGTTTAGGGCGAGTACTCCTTCTCAACGGTTGGGTGTGTGTTTGAGCATGCTGAGGTTCTGTCCCCTCTGAATTAGTTGTGCTAGGGATCTCGGAATTAGCGGTGCTTGGATTGATGGTGCTGGATGGACCCGTTGGTGATGTAGTGGCGGCACCGAGAATTCCTAGAGACTGCTGGGCAGTACTTGAGTCAAGATCAGATTCTAAATGGTACCTGGGTGAGCCACAAGAATCAAGATCCTCCTGCAAGATGGTGTTCTCCTCTGCATTTCCCTCGTGAGATGTTTCTTCTTGAAGAAGAAACTGGAGTGTGTTGGAATATCGGGAGGAAGAAGGCCCAAAGTCATTGAGATCTGTCCAAGCTTGTGGCCCAAAATAACTTTGGTCTTCAAAGAATTTGACATTTGCTGAGACTTTAAGGCTTCCGGTGATGGGATTGAAGCATTTGTATCCTTTTTGCTTCGTGGAGTATCCAAGGAAGACGCACTTAACACTTTTTGGATCCAATTTGTCCCGGAGTGAATCTGCAACCTTCATAAAGCAAAAACATCCAAAGACTTTGAGAAATTCAAGGACAGGCTTGGTGGAATTGAGTACCTCATATGGA
>NW_010966735.1:0-465 GCF_000463585.1 Tarenaya hassleriana
AAGCACTCTATGAGACTATTGTCTAAATGTGCACCTAACTTTATGCTCGTATATTAGGTCTACTTGATCTTGGCATCTATACATAGCTATGAAAAAGAGCTTTCTAATGTTATAAAGAAAGAATTATTTGGGAATGTTTCGGAAAAGTTATGAAGCTGGTAATATCACCAGCCAACAATCGACCTATCCATCGAATGATGGTTGTTTATGTGGCTCGAATTCCGGACCATTAGCTGATGGTTAGCGATTTGAGTCGACAGCGGAATCATGGATCACATATCGAATGAGAACTAAAAGTTTTGGTTGATTTTCAGATCGTCGGATTGCCAATCGAGACTTGTTGACAATTTTTGTCGATATGTAAGCACTCTATGAAACTATTGTCTAAATATGTACATAACTTTCTTCTCGTATATTAGATCTGCTTGATCTTGGCATCTATCCATAGATATGACAAAGAGCTTT
>NW_010966736.1:0-788 GCF_000463585.1 Tarenaya hassleriana
GTGCAACAAAAGATGTTTAGAGTTCGTCGAAACATATTTAGAGCACGTCAAAACATATTCAGAGCGCATCCAAACATGTTTAAAGTGTGTCGAAACATATTAAGAGTGCATACAAACATGATTAGAGTGCATTAAAACAATTTTGAGTGCGTCGAAACATGTCTAGAATGCATCCAAATAGACTTAGAGTGCATCTAAACACACTTAGAGTGCGTCGAAACAGGTTTAGAGTGCATCCAAACATACTTAGAGTGCGTCCAAACACTTTTAGAGTGCATCCAAACATGTTCAGTGTGCATCGGAACATTTTTAGAGTCCATCGATGCATATTTAGAGTGCGTCGAAACATGTTTTGAGTGCATCGAAACATGTTTAAAGTGCATTAAAATAGACTTAGAGTGCATCCAAACACTTTTAGAGTGCATCGAAATATGTTTAGAGTGCATCGAAACATTTTTAGAGTGCGTCGAAACATGTTTAGAGTGCGTTGAAACACGTTTTGAGTGCAACAAAAGATGTTTAGAGTTCGTCGAAACATGTTTAGAGCACGTCAAAACATATTCCGAGCGCATCCAAACATGTTTAAAGTGCAACCAAACATACTTAGAGTGCGTCAAAACATGTTTAGAGTGCAACCAAACATACTTAGAGTGCATCGAAACACACTTAGAGTGTGTCCAAACACGTTTAGATTGCATCCAAACACTTTTAGAGTGCATCGAAACAATTTTCGAGTGCGTCGAAACATTTTTAGAGTGCGTTGAAACATGTTTTAAGTGCAACAAAAG
>NW_010966737.1:0-2746 GCF_000463585.1 Tarenaya hassleriana
AGTCTTTCTTGCATAATAAGATTTAAAATATGTGCACAACATCGAAGATGAAATTTTTTTTTCAGTGCGTAACAAATCCTGTTGTAAACAAAGCAGATCCTTCAATATATTTTGAATAATATCGTTCGCTGAGACATTATCAAATATGAGAAAATATTTCTTTTTCTATCCTTTAACTTTCAAACAATCTAGAACTTTCTTTATCAATTGATTCCCGCAAGTTAGAGGATGCATGACACTAAAAGATAATATTTTACCGTTTAATTTTCAACTATCATCAATATAAAGTGTAATTGATATATATCATTCAACAATTATAGACTAAACATCGACCGCGATGGCTCAGATTTTACTTGGATTTTATTCTAGTATTGCCTTTGGTTTTTACATGGTTTTTACATGTTTTTAGGCATTTTAGAGCCATTTAGAAACAAAAACTATCTCGCATTTTAGTTTATCTTTTTAACCTTGATGTAACCTCAAAATATCAACAACAATCGTGTTCCTAAGAATTGGATTGAAATTCGAATTCATATACTACTTAAGTAATTGTCTAATTCTCTTATACTCCACAAACGAAAAATGGGAGATTATATTCTATGATTGCCATAATTAAAAACTAATGAACCATCATAGAATCAATCTGTTTGGCTATTACCAATTCCATCACAAACAAGCATATCCGACAATTTAGAAAATTTATCAAGCACTCCTTTGCATGTAACCAAGTTTCAAAGGAGATTAGATATCTCATTTCTTTCAACATTATCCGAAATTTCTTTCTACAATACTTGCAAACAACTCTACTAATTCCTAACTTTTGAAAAATAATCTCATGCATGCGAATATTGTCGTTGTTTTCTACTACTTGATTATATATAGGTTGACTTGCTAATGATGACTCTTTATTAGCATTTTCTCTACCCATTGCATGAGTATCCCACTATAAGAAATATCCGATATTGCGACGAAAAAATCAATCGCAAATATAAAGAAAATTCGTCGCAATTAAAAATTTGCGACGGAATGCGACGATCAATTTCTGTTGGTACAACGTTGTCGCAAACGTTGGTCGGTCCTTAATCCATCTCAAAAATTATGACAGAAAAAATCTGTGTTTTGCAACTTTGTACCCCCAAATACATCGACTCACAACAATAATAATTCTAATGTAGATCTGCATCTAGAAATCATTTACCGAATCTCTTTCTCCATGATAAGATTCATGTCAGAAACAACAAAGACTAAAAAAAATCCAGAAAACATTTTAGAAAATTCTGCAAAGACCTAACGAAATAACACCGAATACAAAACAAAGATGATAAATCGAAACCACAAATCGAGACATAGGGTTCATCAGAAAGTACCCTAAGATCACCCATTAGGTGGTGGCCCAATGGTCTGGTGACAAAATCATTGCAAGATCCTGGATTCAATTCCACTAGTGGGGAGAAGATAGCACAATTCATTATGTGACCAAAGTTTGGCTTCGTACTCCATGAGGATTAAATGGGTCAAAGGCCCAGAGAACCTCCTGGTTATAAAAAAA
Source organism: Tarenaya hassleriana (assembly GCF_000463585.1). NCBI lineage: Eukaryota > Viridiplantae > Streptophyta > Magnoliopsida > Brassicales > Cleomaceae > Tarenaya > Tarenaya hassleriana. The sequence goes on from NW_010966737.1 coordinate 1,550, forward strand.
AATACCCTAAGATCGGAAACAATCAAAGAGTATGAGGAACTAGAGATGGGTAGGAAAATTACGAGCTTAATCCCGCAAAGATGAGTTAGATTACAAGCTTAATCTCATAAGGATAAATTAGAGTACGAATATCGATATCGAAGTACGAGAGATATAGATCAATGGTGGATACCTAAATAGATAGAGTCAAATAAGAGAAAATGAAATGTGAAATGGAGTTTTAGGTTTAATGGTACAATAGGTCAAATAGATTGTTGGGTAAACCTAATTAATTCATAGATCAAATGAGTTTTGTTCATCTAAACTATTTAATAAAAATCAGCCCATTTGATTATATTATTGTAATAGGTTGGGTAAAACATTTAACTCAACTCAATTAACATCCTTAATTAGATATAACTAATATTTAATGAAGTAAAAAATTAAAACAAAAAAGTTACTATGGTCAAGACATTCGAATGCTATATTTATTAATCCACTAATGATTATATTTATTATTTGCTATTTTTCTAATTAATTCCAATTTATTGTATTATTGTCTTATCATATTCTATATTATTTATTCTTAATATTACATATCATAACTTGTTGTCTGTTATTTTATATATAGTAAAAAGAATATCAAATTAATAAACTCAATTCAATATTTTAAAGTTTATCTTTTTGGTTTTCTTTTCATTACTTTCAATTCTCTTTGTTTTTAATTCAACTATGGTTTCATTTGGTTGTTTTCTTTAGTATCAAAACAGGTATTCATGCATAAAAGAGAGCAAAAGGAGTGGAAAACATGGACTACGGAACATCACATACGAAACAGGAACATTTGGAGTTGTTCCGGAAAAAAACACGAAGCCTAAAAAGTCAGATCTTACAAGTCCAATAACTTCCACTCTACAAGTCCAAATATCTACCTCATGGAAAGCTCTATTCAATATCTACGCATAGACACCAAGATCGCACAAATCCGACATTGGAGCAGAAAGTTATGAGCAAATCTGTCAAGCATATTCGAGTTGAAGAATCGACACGGACCGTGTTGAATTCGACACGGTCGTGTTGTGTCCGTGCTGAAAAAAGTGAAGTTTTGCTCAAAGCATTGACACGGACCGTGTTGTCATTCGACACGGTCGTGTTGATTCAAACTCGCCCGTGTTCAACCCATGTCTAAAGTGCAGATTTTTAACAGAGAATTAACAC
>NW_010966737.1:2872-3516 GCF_000463585.1 Tarenaya hassleriana
GATATGGTTTGGCGTTAGACGAATCTTCCCCCAGACTTGAACTGGACACCGTCCTCGGTGTCAATTCTCGTCTAGTAGAGGCAACCAATAAGATGAGTCAGAAGGGAAGAAAATCAAGAAGGAAAGGGAATACTTAGCTCGCGATGTTCGTTCACTCGCACTTAAGTCTGCCTACGTCAATCGCATAGCTAGCTTCCTCGCCTCCTCGGTAGCTCCTCATTAGAACTCAACCTGGTGATAAGAGACACAAATCGATATCCGATGCAAAAAGAAAAAAGAAAGAAAAGAAAAACTAACCTACAAACTCGGGTTGCCTCCCGGGAGCGCTTGTTTAAGGTCATTAGCTTGACCCAACACTCTCAACTACCGGATGGGTCTAACGGGCGAAGATTATCGATCTTCTGCCAACCTGGATCATGAAGTTTAAGAGCATCTCTACAACGAAAGGAGTTTGAGAAATGAAGTGTACCTAGTAGAGAAAAATCTGTTGGTCTCAGCATATTGATGAATGCCGGTTGAAACTTAAAATTGTTACGGTCGATGTCAGGCTGGCGAATGCATGAAAGCTGCTGAATGTACTTAGGCTGAAGGTATGCCCCATAAGTGTCATTGTTGTTCTCAGCAACTATAGCACGTTCCTCCAT
>NW_010966737.1:4292-41171 GCF_000463585.1 Tarenaya hassleriana
GGATCCAGTCTAAAACCCTGTTTCGCGATTTTCAGCATCTGAATGGGAATAGGACTCTTGGGAGCCGCCCTAGGGTTATAAAAAAGCCCTAGCCACGTCCTAGAACAGGGGAGAACATTAGAGAACACCTAGATACAGATTTTTGGAGAGTTTTTGGGGAGAGAAGAAGAAGAAAAAGAATGAATACCGAAAGCGTAGACTAGATACATTAGGTAGAATGGCGTGATAGGTTCGAGAAACATGCTTGGTGGATGATTGAAGTTCTTGGATGGTTCTGGGTAGCGGTATAGATCCCATAACTAGGAAAGACTTTCCTTTAGAGAGGGAGATCATACTAGACAGACTTGATCATGGTTCACGGGGATCTAGGTCGGATAGAGGTTTCGCTCTCGATTATCATTTTGAGTTATGTCATTGTCTCGCCCTCCTTTCAGACCGCTTTTCATAGAGTATTTGCTCGAGGACGAGCAAAGGTTTAAGTCTGGGGGAGTTTGATAACATGTATTTTTGTGATATTTTGGTATAAGATGTCTAACGCATTTTACTCGGTTTTTCATATTTATAGGCATTTTAGAGTACATTTGGTCTCGATATTGCTTGGTTGCTTTCTTTGGTGTCAAAATAGGTATTCATGCATAAAAGAGAGAAAAAGAATCATATGAAACGCACGATCCAAGAGAAAGTCACTTGCAATTATTGTGGTAAATTATTGTCCGCTTCTTCGGTTAGTGGGGCATCACATTTAAAACGTCGTATCAGAGATTGTAAAGGGAAGCCTAAATTTGGCAACGTGACGAATATGAGGATTGATCATGCCGGAAGTTAAGGGAAAGGAAAGTTGATCAGACAATTTGGAGGGAAAAGGTTGCCAAAATGATAATTGGGCATGAACTCTCGTTTTTGTTGAGTACAATATGTATCGAGAGATGATGCAATATGTCAACCCAGATCTGAAAATGATAAGTAGAAATATTGTTGTTGCTGATTGTTTGAAGTTTTATGATGGAGAGAAAAAGAAGTTGAAGCTTGAATTGACTCGAATTCTTAGTAGGATATGTTTGACCATTGATCTTTGGACTGCTATAAGTCACGAGAGGTATATATGTCTGATGGGACACTACGTGGATGATTATTGGAATTTGAATAACAAGATACTTTAATTCACGACTTTTCCTCCTCCGTATACAAGAATGAAAATTGCGAAGAAGATAATTAGTTGTTTGAAGGAATGTGGTATTGGGAAGAAGGTGTTTTCAATCACCGTTGATAATGCTACATCGAATGATAGGATGATGGTCATCTTGAAACATCGCCTTGAAGCGTAAAACTTTTTATTAGGCAAAAGGTGAACATTTTCATGTGAGATATAGTGTGTAATGACCGCGATCACTATGAATTATCGAAATTGCCCTCACATAGCAACACGAGACCTTCCAGCGTGTTTTGTCCTCACTCGCACGCATACCGAGATATTTTTCAGTAGGCCACACATCCTGAAATTGCTCCAGAGTAGCACGCTTAATTTTGGAGTTCTCTTGGGACAGTTAACCGAAAAGTTAGGTGCATCTTGTTGCTATGAGTAGCCCAACTAATTCTTTTATGTTATCTCAGACCATATAGTCCAATTCCTATATAGCCCTCGGATCTCTCATTCGGGTGCGTTCGATTAATTCATGTATCCCTTTGGCCTTAGTGGTACTCGGGGAGCTGCTTGTTGAACGTGTCATCACATCAGGAACACTCCTAACCCTCATCGTAGCTCGAGATATCACATAGTGCACATATCCTAAACCTCATAGTGCAAAGTGGATTAAAGGTGATTGATGGTGTTGTGGTCAAAATTAGAGAAAATGTGAAGTATTTTAGAGGATTAAAGGCGAGGTTGAAGGCATTTGAAGAATAAACGGAAAAAATTAGTTGTGCTTCCGATTCTTCTTTATCTATGGATGTGAGCACTCATTGGAATTCAACTCCTACTATGCTTGAAAATACTCTCAAACATAAATATGTTTTTGTTGGTCTTGCGGTGATTGATAAGCACTGTAAGCATTGTCCTACAAACGAAGAGTGTGTTAAGGCAGAAAAGACACGACTTTCTAAAGCCATTTGTTGAAATTACCAACTTGATTTCAGGTTCATGTTATCCAACTTCAAACTTATACTTCTTGAAGATTTGAAAGATTGAGAAGCTTCTGAAAGAATATCAAGAGAGTGGAGATAAAGATATTCAAAAGATGGTTGAAACAATGCAAGAAAAATTCGACAAATATTGGAAGGAATATAGTTGCATTCTCTCTGTGGCAGCTATGCTTGATCCGAGAATAAAGTTGTAAAGGTTGAAATATTATTATGATCAACTTGACAAGAACACAAGTCAAAACAAAATTGACAATGTGAAAAATATAATGTTCTCTCTTTTCGAAGAATACAAGACCAACTTCGAAATTCAAATTTTGAAAAGTTCTTCGCAATCTAAAGAGAAAGATACAAAGGAACATGGACAAAGTTCAACTTATCAAGATGCAAGATGCAAGTTATTGTTTCTTTTTGTATTTGTTATTCTCATTTCATTATTAATTTATTTATATTACGTTGTTTTTGCTCTTTTGATGTATTAGGATGATTTGTTTGATTACGATTACGACATATCTTCTTTTGATGATGGAACAGAGTTAGGTTTAGAAAAATATTTGTTTGATATGAAGATGAACTCGAAGCGGAACAAGAATTTGGATGTCTTGCAGTTTTGGAGGAGAGAAGCCGATAGATATGGTAATGACTTAGTGGTTTTGACATCTGATGTTTTGAACATTCATATCACTACAGTTGTTTCAGAGTCATCCTTTAGTGTGGGTTCCCGTGTACTAAACAAATATAGAAGTCGTCTTTTGCCATTAAATGTCCAAACATTACTTTGTGCATGCTCATGGTTATTCAGTTACATGGAAGATGATAATGTATTTGGTTTCTTATATATTTATTAATTTTGTTATATGTTTAATATATATTAGATTAATTTTGTTTGTTTTCGATTCAGAGTCTAGAAGTGGTTACGATGGGTTTCTAACTGTTTTGGAATCTAAGACAGATGCGGCGTCTTCGTCAATAACGATGGAAGAATAATAATTAGTTAATGGTTGCTATGGTTATATGAGTGTATTGATCTTGGAGTTTTGTTGAAAGTTTTTTATTTTTAACGTCTATTAATAAATCTTTTTTTTCTCATTCGTTTTGTAATATGCTATTATATAAGGATTTATAAATAGACGATATTTTTTTTTGATAACCAGGATAGTTCTTTGAGCTTTCGACCCGACTACATCCACCCTAGACCCGAGATCAACCTTTATATATGGACCATTTTAGTCCAGAAATTACATCCATACTCCACAGTAGAATCGAACTCATGAACTTGAGGATGTCTTTGTCACCTCTCACCACTATATCATCAATTGTTGGGTTATAAATATACGGTATTTAAGTGACTATATAGATATCTTGTATGAAAGAATGATTTACGTTATCATTAATTTTAAAATTATGAACTAATCAATACTTTAAACCAACTAATTTCAAATTATTTATTCGTTTTACGCAGCACACAAATATTTTGAAAGTTAGAGATTATCTTGGTATAAGAATAAATGGTTACAAATATCACGTCATTCGATCATCAATGTTTGGAAAGAATAAAAAACTATATATTTATAATACAGGATATATTAAAAGAAATAAATATATCCATTTTATAAAATCATTTGTTTTGGGTAAGGAAATGTATATAAAATCAAAATATTAAAATGAGAAATTGTAAATTATAAATTTTGGATACTTCCACTGTTTTCTCCATTTTTATCCCAGCCGTTTTCCCGTTTTTCTGTTTCTCATTACAAAGTGACAACCAAGGACAAGGGGGAAACAGAGAAAACGGCGAAGGATTTTGATATCTGCCTTCCCCTGCCCCAGTTGTGATTTCCTTTTTAATTTTCCCGAGACACAAACAGACATTTTCCCGGTATCCAACTTCCCCCATTTGGCAAGGAACATTAAATCTGTATCCAATCAATCGGCGGCTTTGGATAAATCTAGACGGGTCTCTGTCACCCCAGTTTATCCATTTGCCTCGATTTTGGCGAAGATTTAACTTAAAATCCAAGTCTTATATACAAAGATTTCTTCTTTCGGAATTCTCCAGAGAAAATTATTGGGTATTCCATTGAAGATGAGAAGGCAACAGCACCAGCGAGATCAGCAATCTAGGGTTTTCTACGAGCTCTCGGCTCTTGTCCTGAGTCTCCTCCGGTCTCCGCCGATGCCCATGACGTTTCCCGATCAGTTGCCGGAAAGCCCAAATCAGCTGACGGGAAGACGTCCGCCGCCGTCGTCATCGGCGACGAACCAGATTTCTCCGGCGGGATTTGCATCGCTGCTGCTAGGGATATCGGTGGCTCTGATGTTCTGCGGATCTGTGACTTTCTTCATAGGGTTTCTGTTGATGCCTTGGGTTCTGGGTTTGATCATGGTCTTCTATGTCGCCGGGATCGTATCCGCCATCTCCATGGCCGGAAGGTCCGTCCTCTGTTACGCCTTGGCTCCTCCGTCTTCCCCCGGCAAGGAAATTCCAGGTAACTTATGCTGAAGTTCCCTTTTCTGTTTCTTCGATCCGTATGCGTATTGTTTGTGTAGCTTTAGAAGATGGAACGATCTTCTACAGATCCAGTATGGGTTCTTGGAAACGCTTATTCTGTGTTGGTGATCTTAGCTCTGTCTCAATCGATGTCGGAACATTGTTGGTCTCTGGATTTGGTGTCGGGAAAAAACCCTCTTGTTTGTTCCACGCCAACATTGTGTTTCCTGTAGGTTTCTAGGTAAAACTCCATTGGAGAAAACTTCAGCCTGCAAACTAGCTTCACTCACTGTTTCCATGGCGATTACAAATATGGAGGAAGGGTGTAGATGATGGCTAATGTCTCACGTTGACTAACCAGCTCCTGATTCTGTCCACATGTCGCAGAATGGAAGCTTTTGTGAAGTAAGTTGCTGCCACAACTTCGGAGCTTAAGACATGCGAGATGAAGGAGAGACTATTTTACTTCTTAATCTTCCGTTTTGTTCATATTTCATATTTGGGGGTTTTTTTTTTACGTTTTCATTTTTTCCCCTTTCCTAGTTTTGGAGTAGAATACACAACAAGGCCATATGATTTTCTGATGTTTTAATGGTTCGTGTAAAACGATTTCTTTGATGAGATCGAGGATAGGAAGTTTCGTTTTATATGGCCATTTGGTCTCAAGAAATATGGATGGATGAACTGTGTGGAAAGGTAAAAAGGTTTTCGGAGTTTTAAAATCCTAAAATAAAAAAATAATAATAATCAACTTTTTATAAAATTTGAAAAATTATTTAGATGAAAAAATCAATTAAACAATTAAAAAAATAATTTTTAAATTTATAAAAATTAAAATTAAATTTTAACTCAAAATAAAAATTGGTACTAAATGTTTTTCTTTCACATTAGTTAGAAGGAAATTAATGTATTTTAATTTTGTTTTTGAGAAAGGTTTTGGAAAGAGAAATATTAAATTCAAAAATGGGTGGAGGAGGGACAGTGACGTCGATAAGCGGAGAGAGACACGTGTACAATGACAGGTCTATGCTTATCTAGAGGCTAGAGCGTTTCATAAAATTTGTGGGGCCCACAACCGGCCGAGTTATTGGAACTTGATGGGCCCTCTGTTTTCACCTTTAAAAAACAACCCCCACTCGCTTTTTCTGCGTGTGCATATCACGCTCTCTAAGTCAACTATTGCCTTCAAGATCGTTCGTAGGGGATATATCCAATCTACCCTTTGACTACAATAAGGACTTCTTCTTATACCTTTGAAAATCCAAATTAAAAAAAATAGGGAGAAGTGATGCAAAGACCTATTATACTCTCAGACTTTTATTAAAAGATGAAAAAACTCATTTTAAATTTAAATAAAAAAACGGTTCTCTCTTTCTCCCTCGTACATCAGCCCACGTTCTGTCTTTCTCTCCTCACTCTCGACATTTCTCTCTCTCTCCTAACTCTTGACATTTTCCTCTCTCTCTCCTCTGTCTATCTTTCGAAACCGTCGGTTTTTTGCCGAAAATCCCTGGATTTAAGTTTTTTTTATGGTCTCCAACGGGTAACACTTGATATTTATCTTAGGAGAGAACTGAATGACTTCCATTTTGTACATAAATGGCAACTGCACAACAATAAAATAGATAAGATCATGTGACCTGTGACAATGTGAAATAGTACCATGTAACCTCTTCTCCTGTGACCTGTGACCTATTGTCCTGGTACCATGTGACCTATTGTCCTGTGAACCTGTGACCATGTGACATAGTGATGGCACGCTGAAGATGGCTCCAGCAGTATTCCTGATAAACCATTGTGTCATTGTGGAGGATGAAAAAGAATTATGGTTTGTTCTAAATGGTGTGTCCATTAGATACTCCATCGTTGAACACGCTCTCATATCCGGATTGAAATGCGGTGAGTATCCGACTGGTTGGGAATATATGAGGAAAAACCAGTTTAGAGTGAAGACTTTTGGAAATCGAAAGGTGTCTAAGGAGAGGTGTGATAAGACTCTCGAGAAGACGCCAACTCAAAAGGCTGCTGATAGGAAGAAACTGGTTGTTATCATGTTGCTCGGAGGAATACTGGATCATGGCACTACAGATAAGTTTATAAACCATAATTTGGTGGACATGGTGGATGATTTGGCTTTCTGTGAGAGATTTCCATGGGGACGCTACACATTTGATAAAATAATTGATCAAGTAAGAGCGAGCTTCGGAAGTGGAGGGCCGAAGAAGAAATGGCACTGTCGAGGGTTTATAATCCCTCTTATGGTAACGGTTTTTCACTATGTGTATAAATGAAAAGTACCGTTATTATATTGATTTGTTTTGGAATTTAATATTTACACAATATGGTATAGTTGCTTCCTTTCAAATGCATATCAAATTTAGGTGCCAACGGGATGTACAAAGACGTCGAGGGAGCGGATCCGACGTATCCCAGAATGTGCAAGAAGTCCGTCAAAGCAAATGTCAGATGGAGTTTCAACACTGTTATAGACCAGATTGGCACTAAATCAAAGGTACGCAAAAAATAGGACATGGTGTGTTGGTCACAGGTTTTATGGTCACATGGTACCATAACCTATTTGGTCACATGGTACTATTTAACTCGGTCCCATGGTACCGTGTAACTCGGTCACATGGGACCATGTGACTCAGTCTCATTGTCACATGATGCATATAGTAACAATAATTCTCATCAATTTTTCAGGGAATTAAGAGCATTCTTAAGAAGGAAGCGACAGAAGAAGCTCTTCTTTTTTATGTAGAGGATCTCGATGGAAGTTGATAACACGCAATATATCATGGATTTTTATATGATTCGTCCGACATATTTACCTGACTGTATGATATCTGAGACGTTTAAGTGCGTGTTTAGCTTCGGTTTCGCTTTGATTTAATCTTTGCAGGTACTACGCACTACGAGCGGAAAAATGAGCGAAAACCAACCGAATTTGGAATCAGAATCAAGAACCGATCGTTTCAGGGCATTCCGAAACGAGCGTTTCACCTCTTGGACAAGAACAGAAGATTTACTCAGAAGGCGAAACCGATCGGTTCATGCTGAGAGAACTGATCGGTTCGATCGGCGGAAATTGAAGATTTGCTCAGGCGAAGTTTTTGGAAACATTCCGATTTCGGCCCAAAACAAAAAGAAATAAAAGGGAGAAAGCTTCTAGGTTTCAAGGCATTCCGAATTTTGAGCAGAATAGTCACCCAAAAGCAGAGAAAAGAGGGAGATTATCAGGAAGCAAGAGATTGGAGTAGAAGACGGAGATTACGAAGCCGAGAAATCGACTAAGAGTTTCTTCCTTATTCTATTTTACAATGTCTTGTTGTATTGATATGAACCCTGTCATTTCGATGCGTAGCGAGTAGTCCCCTTGCTGCGGGTTAGGGATTTGCTATGTAGGGATCTATTGTTTTTAATTCCAGACTCTGTGGATTTATTTATTCTATTCGGTTTATTGAGTTGAGATTAATGCTTTTGATCCTGTTGGCCACTTGATTGAATGAACTTAGGGTTTTAATTCACATAGACGTATGTGATTATAATCTGGAAATAACTCAATAGATGGAACAGGTATTGCATCGAGAGATAAATATCTGCCTAGGAATTATGATAGCATTCGTTCATGCATCCAGGATTTAGATTATTGAATCGAGAGATTAATAGGATAAAGTCTGGATAGTGAGATTAAACTCGAGAGAGTTAATTTCTATTGTAGAGCTTGAATTCCCCGAATTGGATTTATGAATTACAGAGATCTGCATCTTTAGAGAAGATCCTTGCATGTAAAGCAATCCTGAAGCCTGCAGTGTTTGCCTTTCATAGTTACAACCAATTTTAGTTATTTGTTTTGATACTTTCCACCATATTCTCATATTTTCTCTGGATCTAGACTTGGATTTGAACTGAATTCTTTGCTTAACTTTTGTCCCTGTGTTCGAACCTAGTTATTACAATCGATCCGTACACTTGCGGTATTTGTTGATTCTAGGTTATTATAACTTGATCGAATTTATTCGCCTAGATTTCTGACATCAAGTTTTTGGCGCCGTTACCGGGGACAATTTAGGCAACAAGATTAGATCATATCTAGTCTTGATCTTTTTGTTTTTCTTTTTCTTAAGTGATTTCTCACGTTTTTTTTCATTTGTCTGTTGTTTTTCGTTGTGTGCAGGGTTTCCTAGAAGTGTTGGGACATCAAACCTAGTGTCTTTTGATCCTGAACTTGAAAGGACCATTACCCACATCCGTCGACAGCAGAGGCAAATGGAGAACGATCGAGATCTTGCTTTTCCCGATGATGCCGAAGGCAATGTTGACTCAACTTTCACTCAATACAACACGCCGAAGCACACCGAACTTATGGCCGGTATACGACTGCCAACCATCGACATGACTCGTTTTGAGCTTAACCCGGCTACCATTCAGAGGCTTAGCAATAATTCCTTCCGGGGTAGGCCAAACAAAGACCCGAACGCACATCTTACGCGTTTCAAGATGATGTGTCGCTCGATCAAAAGAGAGGCCAGGGTGACAGACGATGACCTCCGTCTACTCGCTTTTCCATGGACTCTCATGGATGCTGCACTGGAATGGCTATACAACTTAGCCCCTCATTCTATCCATACCTGAGATCAATTGGAGGTTCAGTTCATGTCTAAGTTCTTTCCAACCCATCGCACTCAAGCAGCTATCTCCAGTATACATTCGTTTAAGCAGGATCAAAGGGAGAGTTTACACGATGCTTGGAAAAGATACAAGGGATATCAGAAATCATGCCCTCATCATGGACTCGACAAGAATTATCTGATCAACACTTTCTTTTGAGGACTCCGCAACGATACCAAGACTTTGATCCGCGCCTCCTGCGGTGGCAGCATCCAAAACAAGTCATTCACAGAATTGGAACAGCACATTGAGATGATGGCTCAAGAAGAAGACGTTCCGAACGAATATTCTCGCGATATACCAAAGCGAGAAGGCGACCCCAGCCTGAAGATGGTTCTTGATCAGTTGGCAGTACTTAATGCTAAATTTGTAAGCGCCAACCTGATTTCTACAACAGATGTCCCGACACATCCATAGGAGGATCATGGTCTATATGCGATTGAGGAGAGGGTTGAAGATCTCAACTACGTGGCCAACAATAACTACATGGGCTCGTACAACTCAAGCTGGAGGAATCACCCAAATCTCTCCTACAAGCCGACCAATGTTGAGAATCCCACACCGAACAACTTCAGACCATCCAACAATCCAAACCAGAGGATTCCACCCGGCTTTGCTTTTCAATCCAAAGGCCCTAATCAGAACTCCAACTACAGAGCTCCGGGACAGTCGTACAATAATCCTACACCTCCGGGTAATCGCGAACCTTCTCAAGATACAAATGCTCTTCTTCAACAGCTCATTCAGGCACATGAGAAATAGACTCAGGAATTCCGCACTCAATTCGCGAGTATTGACACCCACTTGAAGGTAGTGGACAATCAGATTGCCCAGCTCGCAGCAGACTCCCAAAGACCGTCCGGTGTTCTTCCAGGTAAACCTGAGACCAACCCTCGTGAACATGTTAATGTTATTACTCTGCGAAATGGTAAGCAGGTAGACTCTGGAAACTCACCGATGGTTGAGCAAGGCGAAGGCTCGAAGACCAAAGTTTAAGATATTCCTGACAATACTCTTGAACCAGTTTACGTGCCTCCTCCTCCTAGACCACCACCGATACCATTCCCATCGCGTCTGAGGAAGCATAGCGAAGATAGTCAGTTTGCCAGATTCGCAGAAATGCTGAAGAAACTTGAGGTAACTATGCCATTCACTGAAGCTATTTTGCAGATTCCCTCGTATACTAAGTTCTTGAAGGACATCCTGACTAAGAAGAGAGTCGTTGAAAAAGAGACTATAGCACTCACCGCCGAATGTAGTGCTCTGATCCAACATGAGCTACCACCCAAGCGGTCGGATCCAGGTAGTTTCTCAATCCCTTGTACATTAGGCAATGTGTCCATCGATCGTGCGCTTTATGATCTAGGAGCAAGCGTCAGCCTTCTTCCACTCTCCATCTTCAAGAAGCTGAATGTGGGCGAGCTAAAACCCACCAGAATGGCTCTCCAATTAGCCGATCGATCCGTTAAATACCCTGCTGGAATACTCGAGGACGTGCCACTAAAAGTCAGAAATTTCTACATTCCGGTGGATTTTGTGGTCCTTGACATGGACGAAGATTCTAAGGTACCCATCATTCTTGGCCGTCCTTTTCTTAACACTGCAGATGCTGTTATACATGTTAGAGCAGGTAGGCTGACCATGAAGATTGGAGACGAGACGGTAGAGTTTACTTTGGACAAAAATCTCAAGCAACCGTCGTCAACCGAATCTGCGTGCTTCCTCGACGTCTTCGGATCCTTGGCTGAAAAGGTAATGCATCAATTTCATCACGATGACCCCTTGGAACTGACTCTTTTATCGCAGGATAGCATCTATACCGATATTGAACAGATGTGGATTTACGGACGAATTCTGGATCACGACAATTCCATCGACACAATGGTGGCCGAAATTTTACAAAGAGATAAACCGATCTGTTTCCACCTTGAAACCGATCGTTTCGGTAGTATTCCAAATGTTGAAAAGTTACAGAACTTTGAACCGATCGGTTCGGCCCTGAGAACCGATCATTTCGAGTTACAGAAATCGGAACCGATCGTGTCATTTGGTGGAAACGATCGGTTGGTGGATCGAATTTGTGAGCCAAAGTTACAGAATTTAGAACCGATCGGTTCAGTCCTAAGAACCGATCGCGTCGAGGTACAGAAATCAGAACCGGTCGTGTCATGCATAAGAAACGATCGGTTTGATGGTCAGATTTTCGAATCAACCTTACAGAAACGTAAACCGATCGGTTCCAATATCTCCAACCGATCGGTTGCTCATTCAGAATTGCAAAACACCACGTTTTCATCTCTCATGGCTTTCCCCAACCCCTCCTACTCAGGTACATCACTCGACTCTCATGGTACATCTATTCTTGCACTCATTAACCATTCAGATGCTTCGTCGACTTTCGGATGGGATCTCGACACCGCACCAGAGCTTGAACTCAAACCCCTCCCCACTGGACTTCGGTATGAATTTCTTGGATCCAAATCTACTTATCCTGTTATTGTTAACGTCGATCTAGACTCTTCCCAAGTCCGCAAATTGCTAGATATGTTGCGTAAGTACAGGAAAATGATAGGCTATTCGATCGAAGATATCAAGGGCATCAGTCCCTCTTTGTGCATGCATCGGATCCACCTCGAAGATGAGACAAAGACTTCTATCGAACATCAACGTCGTCTCAACCCGAAGCTTCAAGAGGTCGTCAAGAAAGAAGTTATGAAACTTCTAGACGCAGGTATTATCTTTCCTATCTCCGATAGCCCTTGGGTCAGCCTTGTGCAGGTTGTTCCAAAGAAGGGTGGGATGACAGTAATCAAGAACGATCAGAACGAGTTAATACCGACAAGGACTGTCACCGGATGGCGTATGTGCATCGATTACAGGAAGCTTAACGCCAATTCAAGGAAGGATCATTTTCCACTGCCATTTATCGATCAGATGCTCGAGCGACTCGCTCTGCATTCCTACTTCTGCTTCCTCGATGGGTATTCAGGTTTCTTTCAGATCCCTATACATCCCTCTGATCAGGAAAAGACTACGTTTACTTGCCCATACGGTACATTTGCTTATAGACGTATGCCTTTTGGACTTTGTAACGCCCCTGACACTTTTCAGCGTTGCATGATGGCTATCTTCTCGGATGTCATCGAGGATATTATGGAGGTGTTCATGGATGATTTTTCCGTCTATGGGCCCTCATTTGATATGTGTCTGATGAATCTCTCTCGAGTCTTAGACAGGTGCTCATAGACTAATTTGGTGCTCAAGTGGGAGAAATGCCACTTTATGGTTCGTGAGGGCATCGTTCTGGGACATAAAATTTCAGAAAGAGGGATCGAGGTCGACAGAGCCAAGATAGAAGTAATCGAGAAACTGCATCCACCTTGCAATGTCAAAAGCATCCGCAGTTTTCTCGGTCATGCAGGCTTCTACCGGAGCTTCATTAAAGATTTCTCAAAAATCTCCAAATCTCTCATTGATCTCCTCTGCAAGGAAGCTACATTTGAGTATACGGCTGAATGCGACGTTGCATTCCAGACTCTGAAGAAAGCTCTGACGTCCGCTCCTATCATTCAACCGCCAGATTGGGATCTCCCCTTTGAGATCATGTGTGACGCCAGTGATTATGCAGTTGGTGTAGTTCTTGGACAGCGCAAGGGCAAGAAACTCCATGCCATTTATTACGCAAGCCGAACTCTGGATGATGCTCAGACAAACTACACTACGACGGAGAAATAAATGCTTGCCATTGTCTTCGCGTTCGAGAAATTCAGATCATATCTCATCGGCTCCAAAGTGATCGTTTACACAGATCACGCCGCACTTAGGTACCTCTATCTAAGAAAGATGCTAAACCACGTCTTATCCATTGGACACTACTTTTACAGGAGTTTGACTTGGAGATCCGAGATAGAAAGGGAACAGAAAACGGTGTTGCTGATCATCTATCGAGATTACAGATTCCCGAGTCAATCCCGATCAACGATTCATTTCGAGATGAACATATCATGGCCATATCCGTACAGTCTAAAGCACCTTGGTACGCTGACTTTGTCAACTACCTGGTTAGTGGCCTCCGTCCTCTTGAGCTGAATTACAACGGGAGAAAGAAATTTCTCCATGACGTTCGTGATTTTTTCTGGGACGAGCCATTCTTATTCAAGCGCGGTAAAGACGTATTGTTCGGACGTTGTATACCCGAGGAAGAAGTTCAGCGAGTGATTTTTCATTGTCATTCTTCAGACTATGCCGATCACTTCGCTAGTTCGAAGACTGCCTCCAAGATCCTTCAAGCAGGTTTCTACTGGCCCTCTCTATTTAAAGATGTTCACCGGTTTGTTTCTTCTTGTGATGTTTGCCAGCGCACCGGTAACATCTCCCGACGTCATGAGATGCCTCAGCAGTTCATCCTGGAAGTAGAGAGGGCCAGTCATCTGCCGTCGAATATGTGAGCAAATGGGTCGAAGCGATTGCCAGTCCGACAAACGACTCTAAAATAGTCTCACGGATATTTCAGAGAGTCATTTTTCCTCGTTTTGGAGTACCGCGGGTTATAATCAGCGATGGCGGGACTCATTTTGTGAACCGAGTCATTGAGAGTCTACTAAAGAAATACGGGGTTCAACATCGAGTTACCACTCCTTATCACCCGCAGACTAGTGGTCAGGTCGAGATCTCTAACCGGAAGATCAAATCTATTCTGAAGAAAACCGTATCCCGTTCCCGCAAAGACTGGTCACAGAAACTCGATGACGCGGTCTGGATTTACCGAACCGCTTTCAAGACCCCTATTGATATGACTCCTTTCCAGCTGGTATACGGGAAAGCCTGCCATCTGCCGGTTGAATTGGAACATAAGGCGTTATGGGCTATCAAAACTCTGAATTACGATCTGAAAGCCGCGGCGGAAAAGCGCGTATTACAACTCCATCATCTTGAAGAAATCCGCCTAAACGCCTACGAGAATGCAAAAATTTACAAGGAGCGTAATAAACGTTGGCATGATCGCCACATCATTCATCGATCTTTCCAGGTAAACGATCGTGTCCTGGTTTTCAATTCTCGACTACGTCTTTTTCCAGGTAAGGTCAAATCCCGCTGGTCCGGTCCTTTCGCAATCAAACACGTCGCCGACCATGGTGCAATCGAACTTTGGGGCTCCGACGGTAAAGCGTTCAAAGTAAACGCTCAACGGGTGAAGCTATACAATCCCGAAGAACCGTCTTCTGAGAGAGGCATTCTCCCTCTCTCTGATCTCTTCCCATCTTGATACTACTACGGTCCTTGTGCTCACGACCTTAAACGAGCACGTTCGGGTTTTTCCCGAACCCGTATCCTTTTTCCGCATATTTATTTCTCCTGCTTTTATCTATTTATTTATTTATTTTTATTGTTTTATATTCTCCACTTTTCCTTGCACACTCACTCGCGATATAGGGAATTTCGATCTTTCCCTCCATCTACCGTTCAGGGCCACGAACCGACCGTTTCCTGATCAAGCTAAACGATCGGTTTCCTCTCATACTCGCGGAATGTTGTTCAGTGTCCAGAACCGATCGGTTCTATATGTGTACAAACGATCGGTTCACACTTTCCCATACCTATCACGTGCGAAAAGGGTGAAACGATCGGTTCTCACTTATGAGAAACGATCGTTTCGATGGTAAGTTCGAGCGGCCCGACTGTAACCCTAGCCTTCGTCTTATTCAATCTCCTTTGTTCGTTTCTCGCCATTTTTCGCCATTTCCCCCGATTTCCACCGAAATTCGCCATCTCACTCACTATTTCCTAACCCCATCACCTTCCCTGCGTCGGGCCACTTCACCATTTTTCTCTCTCTCTTCGATTCCACCGATCTGTCGAATCCGGTAAGTTTTCGAAACTCATACTGCGTGAATAACCATTTGCGTGATTTTCGCTGCACTTTCGGTCGATTTCCATGCTTATTCATCCTCTGTACTTCGATTTGGGCTGATCGATTTGTAATTAGTTTGCATTTGGCCACTTCCACGCGATTCTTCTGGCAAATCTGTAGTTTCAGGCGAGAACCGATCGTTTCTCTTTGACGAAACAATTGTTTCAGGTGTGTTTCATTTCGCAAAATTACAGATATCAGAACAGATCGGTTCGCCCTTAAAGAACCGATCATTTCTTACATCAGAAGTCGAAATTTGCTCAGAAACTCTAACCGATCGTTTTCACTCTTTCTGAAACGGTCGAATCTCTCTTTTAACCCGACTTTTGATCACCTCCACGGTTGTTCGTCGTATCAGAACACTCGTGTCTCCATCCTATACTTCGCTGGCTTTCCATACATACTAATCGTCGTTCTTCTCTTTTTGTGCGCAGATGGCCCCTCGTCAAAAGCGATCACGTTCTACCGCCTCGTCGAGCGCTCAACCCTCGGGAACTCAGCCCTCAGGTGCCCAACCGTCGAATGCTCAATCCACAGACACCCCTGGCTCACGTTCGTTCTTCCTCAACGAATCCCGATACGTTGTCTTGGCAGAACCCACTGAATTGCGACCTGGCGCTAGCACGACCCTATATCCGGATACAAAACCCACTCGTACTCATCGCCAATACTCGGCCATCGCCTTCCGGGACAGTATCCAACGTTCCGTTTATGCTCGGATCGAAGAACCCTTTCTCCGACCAACCAAATTCGTCGATCTGGTGGTTGCGGACATGTACATTGAAGATCAACTCCAATTCCTCTTTGACCAAGTCGGATGGTCTCGATTATACTCCGCACATGAGAAGACCTACGCGCGGCTCACCCGGGAATTCCTATCCTCATTCAGCTGTTATTTCCCGCGTGATCAGTCCGTCTCTGGGGCGTACATGGATTTTTGCCTACTCAACCAAGAATTAATACCGATTGACTATGGCTCAGTTTGCAGACATTCTCTCCATCCCATCCGGCATATCGACTCAGATGCCCAATATCGACTCAACCGAGATTGCTACGCCATTCTGGGAGAAGATTGCCTACGGTCCTTTCAAGGCCGGTCAGGCCAAAGCATCCTGCTTCTACCACCCCACCATCAGGTATTTCCATCAGTTCTTGGTCTGTTGCTTGTTTGCTAAACACACTGCCAGCCAGGTTTCGATGACAGACCTCGCACTCATCCGGTATGCCCTCAAGGGCCTATTCGAGGGTGACGCCTGGGGTATGAACAGAGTTGATATGGCATCCTTGGTAACCCAGCATTTTGTTCGTATCCTCACCATCCCTGCGACCGGACCGCAGAAGATTTATGTTGGAGGCATCATCTCTATGATAGCCCGTCGGTTGCGCTTCAACCTCTTCGGCTGCGGTAAGGCTCTCACCGGCCCCTCTACTCTGAACGGGGCAGTGTTGATCAACAAAGGCATTGTTCAGATTGACTTTCACCGCTACTACTGGACTCGCATACACGAAGACAAGAAGTATAGGCAGATAATGTGGCCTCAGAACATTCCGCCACTTACACTAGAAGGTCTTCTCTGTCCACCCACTTCGAGGTCCCCATGGAAGACGTGGAGGCGACAGTGCTGCCGGGTCCTACAGACACGCACCCCATTTCCCCCGTCGTTGACTGGTAGCCACCGCCCTATCAGAGCCCGACCATTGATGACGTAGAGATACGCTCTTTCCAGCAGCTCTGTGATGCGGGCTACTTTGAGAACATGGAGCACCGAGTTCGCCGCCTTGCTCACGACCAGCATGAGATCGCCACAGCCCACGCTGCATTCGGCACTCGCCTCCGCTCTATCGACGATCGGCTATCACGGATAGACGAGCGACAGATTCAGATGGATGAGCGTCAGACTCAGCTCCACAGTTCCATGACGACTTATCTGGACCAGCGCCGTCACATGGATTACTACCAGATACAGGTCCTCCAGGGTCTACAGGAGCTCCACTACGCACCGACTGGTCGACAACACATTGCCCTGCCACCTGGATACCCCTATCTAGACATGACTTATCCCGACCAGCCGCCACCAGCAGACGACACAGACACCGCCGGTGACCCTCGAGAGTGATCTTTCTAGTCCCTTTCTTTTTCCTTTTCTTATTCTCTCTTATTTTTCTTTTCTCCTCCTGCTGTGTACTTGGATGATGTTATGTCGCTATGTTTGTTGACTTTATATTGGATTACGACTATCTCTTTTTTGTTTCCACGATGTTTTGGTTTTCTCTCATGTCGATTTTGAAGCTACACTGTGGAGAGATCATTGAGTGTTTACCATCACATTTCGCATAACGATTTCAACCCGAGAGTATCGAGAGTTCCACCTCATTTCACGCTGACTTACACAGCTAAGTAACCATCTCCTCTCGTATTTTTCCCTTTCCCTGACGCGAGCAAACACCGTGGACGGTGTTCCGTTCAAGTCTGGGGGAGGAGAGTTGATTGTATGCATGGTTAGGAGCATTTGCATAAACCATTTTGAGTTGATAGCTAGGATATGATGATATATAGGACTCGATAGAATTAGTCCGCTTTGACGACCTATGCGAACCGTCCTAGAGCTTTTGATTTAGGTTCAGGGATGAATTGTCAGTCTCTATCTGAAACGGTAACTCTCGTTCAAAATAGGCTTGAAAGGTACGTGGTGTACGTGTTAGCTGAGCCTTTTAGAGGTAGATATCTTCTGGACCAAGCGTATAAGTCTCCCTAAGAATCGTTTCCAAGACCCTTAGATCATTAGGCCGATGTTAGAGAAATAAAGGATAAATGTCATAAGTAGTTATATCCCGACATTCCTCTGTCACTGTCTCGTCAATGAAAATCATTCGAGGACATGAGTGCATAACGACTCGGGTCTAAGTTGTGGGTTGAGTATCCACGGAAAAAAAAGAAGGATACTCAGCAACTTCAACGTCCTAGAAGTCCGGGATATAAAGTCTTGAAAGAATGAACAAGTGAAAAGGAATCAACGAGCTCACGTGATTATGAGTTTGAATAAAAGACATCGAAAAAGAAAGGACAATGGCCATAATGTCTTTGGGAATATTGGTAAATAGATTTGAGAGATGTGTTTGGCAGAAAGAAGGAAATCTCTAGAGGTTCTAGGCGAAAGACTTAGACTCCATTACCAATAGAGTTGAAATGAATCGGGAGAGATCAAAATAGGGTAAGATTGATTTCGTCCAGACCAGCATAGTGTATGATTAGCGTTCTATTCTGTCGACTTCATTCTGATCTCAGCTGTCACCCATTTTCCCCCGTTTTAGACTCGTTTGTTTTTTTTTATTGACAATTTGCTCGAGACGAGCAAAGCGACAAGTCTGGGGGAGTTTGATAACACGCAAAATATCATGGATTTTTATATGATTCGTCTGACATATTTACCTGACTGTATGATATCTGAGACGTTTAAGTGCGTGTTTAGCTTCGGTTTCGCTTTGATTTAATCTTTGCAGGTACTACGCACTACGCGCGGAACAATGAGCTTGATTTAATCTTTGCAGGTACTACGCATTACAAGCGGAAAAATGAGCGAAAACCAACCGAATTTGGAATCAGAATCAAGAACCGATCGTTTCATGGCATTCCGAAATGATCGTTTCACCTCTTGGACAAGAACAGAAGATTTACTCAGAAGGCGAAACCGATCAATTCATGCTAAGAGAACCGATCGGCGGAAATTGAAGATTTGCTCAGAAATACGAACCGATCGGTTCACTACATGACGAAACGGTCGGTTCTCAGGCGAAGTTTTGGAAACATTCCGATTTCGGCCCAAAACAAAAAGAAATAAAATGGAGAAAGCTTCTAGGTTTCAAGGCATTCTGAATTTTAAGCAGAATAGTCACCCAAAAGCAGAGAAAAGAGGGAGATTATCAGGAAGCAAGAAATTGGAGTAGAAGACGGAGATCACGAAGCCGAGAAATCGACTAAGAGTTTCTTCCTTATTCTATTTTACAATGTCTTGTTGTATTGATATGAACCCTGTCGTTTCAATGCATAGCGAGTAGTCCCCTTGCTGCGGGTTAGGGACCGAAACAAAATCGCTATCCAGGTCCTGGTGAATCCCGGAAGCGGATCCATGTCATGACAGGAGCATCAACATCAGCAATGTGTGAGAGTACACTTAATTTTGAATGAAAAAGAGACAAAAATTATATAATAATGTTGTATTGTATTTCATGTACTTTGATTATTTGTTTTATTGTATTCCATTTACTTTTGTATGTGTAAACATATTAAAAAATATTAAATAAGTTCATCTCATATGACTACCGATTGTGACCCATTGTGACCAGCATGTGACCAATGTGACCAAAGTCAATTTTGCATTATGTGACCATTGTGATCAGATGTGACATGTGACCAAGTGACAAAGGTAAATATAGGGTTTAACGTGTATTTTAAAATTTGGTATGTTATAATAAGGTATAAGGAACATAAATATAATATTGTTGAGAATTTTACAAAACATTATAAGTAGGTTATAATACAAAACCACAAAAAACATCAAAATCCTTCATAAAAGACTATGAACACTTGTGGAACACATATGGAAAGACTACTTTTACATGCAAAATTCGTAAGAATCCATTTTAACACTTCAATACAGTAACAAGGGGTTTATGTGGAACATGTAACCACATTCGTATCGATTCAATTGAAAGAATCGACAAATTCGATCCTTGTGACCATGTGTGACCAACTTTGATCCCATGTGACCGAAAAAATATAGGACCCAATTTTGAAATTGCGCAATTTTTTGTAGGACCCAATGTCATCCAAGTGTTCAGAAATATTACGGTTTACAATTCAACCCTGGGACCCGTCATTTCATTAATTTTTTAAGGCAAATTTTTTTTCCCTCCAACATTTTAATGCCAAATTTTTTTTCCCTACTACTGCGTGAATAACCATTTGCGTGAGATTTTGTTGACGGTGTAATTAAAGAAGTTCAGACATATAATAAACAAAAATCCATAATTAAAAATTCATAAGTTAGTGTTTTACAAAAAACATAGCAAGGTCATATTTAGGTGAAATAAAACATATTCAGTCCTACTTCTGCTGAACTTGGCCATTTGCAAATATGGAGGCTGTCAACTGCTCATGGATCATGGAGATGTTGGCATCACAAATCATTGGGCACAACATTTGTTCTTTCCCAAGGCATATCGCATCGACATACTTCGCAGCAAAAGCACCGCAGTCACAGCCGTTGGCATTCTCAGGTAGTCCCTCCACATACTCAATCTCCAGTTCATCGCCATCAGAGAAAGAATCTGACCCAGCAAGGAGACCAGCCTTGGGAATAAGACGACTTAGTTTCTGAACTACATTCTCCACATTGACCCTTAATCTCAGTTGACAGTAAAAAAAACTTGGAGCAATTTCTCATTGAAATCCACAGAATGACATTCCAATGGCAACTGATTTGATCGTCTGAAAGGGATGGAATGTTAAGTACACTTACAAAGCCATTGTAAGTTATCAAAGGTGTTCCTACACACCCAATTGGAAGTTTTCTTTTGAAGTACGGCTCGAGATCTCTCAGAGTTGACAAGTCACCTGATTTTTCCCATCACTTGATGTGTTCCGTGAAAATATTGTCACAAACCATATAATTGCTTCCTATATAGGTCACCGGATTGTTTATAACGCGAAGTCGTAACTCATACATTGCCTCCTCAATATGCTACAAAAAAACAGCAACAACATATTTCAGAAGTTTGTACCATGTGACCAAATTTACATGGTACCATGTGACCGAATTACATGATACCATGTGATCAGGTGATATGGTACCATGTGACCAAGATACGTGTGACCTTGTTACGTAAGATAACTTAATGTAAACTTACAGTATCTGTGAGCCATACTCCCACTTGTAGAAGATCTTCCCAAAATTTTGACGTACGTATTCCATCCAATTTTGGCTTCCACAATCGTGTCTCTCGTGGCTTCTTCATAAACTCCCATAGAGTGTTGGCGAGTGGACCGGATGCTTCTACAAATTCCGGATTCCTGATCAGACCTCCACTCGGGTGGACACACTCTAGATTCCATACAAAATGCCTTTTCTTCACTCGATGAAGGCAGAATTCCTTTCTCAGTTCCGACCGCAGCAACGTCATCCTCAGAAGCTTCTTCCTCATCGTCGTCTTCCTCAGCAACATCCTCCTGGGCAGTGTTGCTTCGACCTCTGCCGCTGCCCCTACCTCTGCCTCTGCCTCGGGCTCTGCCTCTACCTCTACCTCTGTCTCGACCTCCTACAGCCTGAGACTGAGTTCTTTTGGCCGGTGGACCAGTTGATATTGGTCCTACATAAGGGCTTCTTTTGGACGACCCATCAATAAGCTTCCTTTTTGTTCTTTTCAACTGCTATGTATCAGAGGAGTCAACTGCTGGTGGAGGTTGATTGACTTCATGTTCAACAGGGGGGCAGAAATATCTGTGTCTTCATTGGATTTAGCAGCTGATTCTTTGTCAGAAGATTCATCGGCTGTCTCATCCTCCTCGGTTCCCTCACCCTCTTCGCCATATGCGTCATCCTCTTCAGAATCTTCATCGGTTGCCTCACCCACATCACCATCGGCGTCATCCTCTTCTTCCGTGTTCTCATCGTCACCGCCAGCATCATCATCACTATCATTTTCTTCAGCATCTTCTTCGGGGACATTTCCTGAACAAAAAACAAGATATACACAGATTAATTAAACCATGTGACCAAGTAAATATGGTCCCATGTGACAAAATGACAAAGTTTGAATACCTTCTTCCTGCTTCTTCGTCCATGGAAGAAAGATCAACCTCTTTAGGCGAGGACTCTTTCTCCTTGCTCAATGCCTCTTTCTCCTTAGGAGACAGTTCTTTCTCCGTAACCAATGCCTCCTGGGCACTTGTCTTCTCTTTTTCTGACTCCAATGGAGTCACGTCTCTCGGTCTTAACTCAAAAACTCCAACATCTTGATCATAATATTCGTCGGTACCGACAGAACCCATCAAAGGACTTGTCGTAACTCTTTCTTTCGCAACAGGACTTTTTCTGAGGTTCTCTTGCACTGTGGACCTGGGCGTTGCTGTGGACCTGGGCGTGGATATGTCCTTATCTACCGATCTGCCACCGGGTTCTCCTGCACTGTGGGACTTGGGACAAATCCCTCTTTTCCAAGGAGTCCAACTTCCTTTAAAAACCCTCTCACAACATCAATGATTCTCATCTCGGATGCTTTAATTTCGGCCCTGAAATCGGTCTTCAATTCGGTCTTCAGTGCTTCGAGACTTGACACTCCGTGAACTCTTTGTGCTCCCTTTTGTATCCCTTGTTATGGTATGACTCTTTGTTGCGGTTGTTGTCGTTGTTGTGGTTATTGTTCTTGTTCTTCTTCTTCTTCTTCTTCTTCTCATCCCTCATCTTCTATTTCATCTTCATCTACCAAACTTTTCCCCTTCTTCTTTTTCTTTGAAGAATTTCTGGAACGAATTTTCATTTCATGGATTTTTTTTCCAGTATATGCTCTCCGGATTCTTCTCAAGATATTGCATCCATACTTTAACCGTTGGATCTTCACTTCTGATGTCAGAAATCTAGGCGAATAAATTCGATCAAGTTATAATAACCTAGAATCAACAAATACCGCAAGTGTACGAATCGATTGTAATAGCTAGGGTCGAACACAGGGACAAAAGTTAAGCAAAGAATTCAGTTCAAATCCAAGTCTAGATCCAGAGAAAATATGAGAATATGGTGGAAAGTATCAAAGCAAATAACTAAAATTGGTTGTAACTATGAAAGGCAAACACTGCAGGTTTCAGAATTGCTTTACATGCAAGGATCTTCTCTAAAGATGCAGATCTCTGTAATTCATAAATCCAATTCGGGGAATTCATGCTCTACAATAGAAATTAACTTTCTCGAGTTTAATCTCACTATCCAGACTTTATCCTATTAATCTCTCGATTCAATAATGTAAATCCTGGATGCATGAACGAATGCTATCATAATTCCTAGGCAGATATTCATTTCTCGATGCAATACATGTTCCATCTATTGAGTTATTTCCAGATTATAATCCCATATGTCTATGCGAATTAAAACCCTAAGTTCATTCAATCAAGTGGCCAACAGGATCAAAAGCATTAATCTCAACTCAATAAACCGAATAGAATAAATAAATCCACGGAGTCTGGAATTAAAAACAATAGATCCCTACATAGCTCGTTTCTCTTCCATTATAGGAGGTAAAACCACACAGTTTGCAACATCTGGGTCATCGATGCTCCATTCACAACAATCGGGGACCGAATACACAGTTGTTTCATAAGCGTGACCCCATGTTTCACGCAGATAATATGGAGAACACAAGTCTGGTATCATATTTGCTTTTCCAACCTTATGAAGTGTTGCGATTGCGTGACTGCATGAGATCTTATCAATATCAAACACTCTACAACTGCACGATCTATATCCGATTTTGACCAAGTATTTTCTACCTTTTTCACCGGTCACCTCAAACTCTTCTGTAATAGAGTTCAACACAATACCTCATACGTACACGCCATCTCGTAACGCTCATGTAGCACTTTGTCAACATGCGGTGTCATTTTTTGAGAATCATCGGCACATCTTGCTTCCACTCGACGCCGATCGAACCATTCCACAGTCTTTGAAAGATATATATCAAGCATGCCTAGCACCGGAAACCTTTTTGCTTTCTTCAAAACAGAGTTGATTGATTCAACCCCATTTATAGTCAACAAGTTGTACCTTTCACGCTTAAATTTACACCTCCTCATTTCTCAGGATCAATTTCTTCTTTCTACATATAGTCGGCAACTTTGGGATACCTACAAAAATGAAGACTCATGGTCTCAGGGTGACATCATCTAGATTAGCCGATTTGGTACTAATGGACAGAGATCACATGGTACCATATTTACTTGGTCACATCTTGTGTCATGATCACATGGTACCATGTGACCATGGTCCCATGGTACCATTTCAACATGGTCACATGTTTCTGATTTGTCGATTCTTTATAATGGTTAGAAAGTTCCTTCTGATCAATAAATCGCTCTTCAAACTCGTGCAACGTATACGCTTCCGCGCATTTGAAAAACCTTTCTGCGACAGTTTCACCTCTTGAACTCTTTCTTCTCATGTCGATCTGATATCACAACGATATCAGGCCCATCTAGGATTGTATTTATTAATCTTTCCATAAATCACCTCCATGATGCATCTTTTTCTCTATCGATAATAACCCATGCCAATGGATATTGGTGGTGGTCACCGTCTTGTGCAGTTGCAACAACTAACGTACCCTTGTACTGGCCTGTAAGAAAGGTTGCATCAATAGCAACCACTTTACGCATGTAATTCCATCCTTTAACTGTTGCACCCAATGCAATGAAGAGGTATTTGAAGCTTCTGCCATCCGTGTCTAACTCAAGACTTATAATTGTCCCAAGATTTCTCTTCTACAACATGTACAACCATCCAGGAAGCTTCCTAAAATGCTCTGCAGGATCACCTCGAATCTCACTTTCAGCTTTGTGCTTCCCTCGTAACGCCGTCAAATATGTTACGGTTGTGTCATACTTTGCTTTGACACGTTCTATTATTTCATGTGCAGAAGGAGTGCTATCAAGTTTACCGGGAAATTCATCCTTCAAATAATCTCTAACCAATTTTTTTGTACCTCTCATACTTTTGTTTGATTCGGAAACGGGTTTGCAATTGTGAATGGGATTGTGTTTTCTTACACTCCAACGCTTCGAGTTTAGGATCAATGTCGTATGCAACCTCCAATTACAGCCGGATTCGGCAAATTGGCATCTTATTTCCCATAACTTCTTATCAGACCTCATCGTAGTATACCTAAAACGAGCCATAGCTGCACCCTTTTGAACATATTCTTGCGCAGCTTCCTTATCGTCAAACTCATGACCAACTGTTATATTTAATCCATCACTGAAAATGAATACAGAATCAGAAAACAAAGAGTCATCCACAATCTGAAGCTCCAAATCATCACCAATCATCATCATCATCATCATCATCATCATCATCATCATCATCATCATCATGATAACCAATACACTCTTAGTCCACTTGAATGTTCACTATCAGAAAGATGTATAACTTCTGGCACATTATTACTCCCAACTTTACTCTTAAAATTTGGGCTCAACATAAAACAATCGTCATAGTCTACAACACCTCGTTTCCCATTTCCTCCAACAACACTACCATCAATAGAAATTATAGCCTCTTCTTCAACGTTTTCTTCAGCATCAATTTTCATACGTAACTCTCCTATCTCCACATAAAGCATACCTTGCAATCCATTTATTTTATCCAACAAATAAATATGAACGTGCTTGTCATTCCATACGTAAGTCGGCTTTCTGTTTTCTTTGACATTTGGCAAATAACTTAACCTGATCTCCGTTTTATCTTTCTCCACCTTCATCTCAACACATAACTCTCAAACAAGTTCACTATAGGTTTCCTCATAGAGGGGGCAAAAGAACAATAATCTTTGATTTTCCCTTAACTTTTCTTCCCATTCATATTCTCCATTTTTATTCAATATCCACCTACCATCATACAGAAAGTATACAATTGTCGATCTCTCATCTTATCCGTCCATCGTAGCTGTAGAAAGCACAAATACAAAATGCAGATCAATTCAACTATTATGGACTATGTGACCATGTGACCATGTGAATATAATACCATGTGACCATTTGACCATGTGACCATGTGACCATTATTACCATTCTGACTATTCTGGACCATGTGACCATGTGACACTGTGACCATGTGAATTCTTCACCCTGTAACCATTATTACCAATCCTACTATTATGAATCATGTGATCATGTGACCATGTGGACATGGTACCACGTGACCATGTGGACATGGTACCACGTGACCATGTGAACATAGTCTCATGTGACCATGTTAATATAGTACCATGTGACCATGTAAACATAGTACCATGTGACCATGTGAAGATAGTACCATATCATTCTTGAAACCTATGACAACCGTTATTCTAATGAATCGTGACTAATGTCACCATGTCACTTTGTGATCATGTGACCGTGTGACCGTGTGGCCATGTCACCAACTCCTCTCTACTGTGACCCGACATTTGTTTATAGTGATACTCTAGAAACAACATCTCAAACCCAGATCCGACCCAGATCTATGACTATACTATATTATAAAAGATAAAACTTCAAAAACATCAACAATTAGAAGAAAAAAGGTGGAAGAAGCATCACTGTTCATCTTATAAACACCAACAACCATCAATGTGGACGAAAAAAAATAAGATTTTCACAATTGCTTACCTATTTTCAAATTCTTCGATAATTTCGCACTGATTTTGTTTTGATTTCTAACGATTTTGGAGAAAAAATCGAAAGATTAAGAGGTGAGAGAAAGTGTAGGAGAAAGAGCTCAATGTCGACGAGGGAGAGAGAGGCAGCAGAGAGAAACCAGAAAGAGAGAGGAGAGAGACAACTAAACCATATTTTTTGGGGGGATTTTTTTATTAAAAAATTAAATACAAAAGGGTATTTTAGTCATTATTGGAGAGGGTATATTAGAAGATGAATTTTTTTTTAAGGGGAGGGTATATGTGGATGTTGATGTAGCACATTAAAGGTATAACGGAAGTTGCCCCGTTTGTAGTTATAACATTGTTTGGTAATATCGTGGGATGAATCGAAGTTTACAGAATTATAACATATTTTTTAATGTGTTTAACAAAAAAAAGGTAATATTTTATGTTTATTTTAAATTTTGGGACTTAAATTAAACTATATTTATAATATATTTCTATCGTTTTACGTTTTCATAATTTAATCATGAAACTATATCATCAATTTATTACTTTTTTAAAACGTATTATTGATCAGAACCGTAGCAATACACGTTTTCTTACAACGCCAAAAATATCGTATAAAAATAGCCTATTATCGAGTGAACGAAATAATTTAGATTGGGCCCTGGACCGCAGTGAGTACGACTTATTTTAATATGGACTCAGTCAGTCTCCGAAATGGGCTAAAAGCCCAATTACACAAACGCACGCCGTGTAGTTTTTGTTTCCATGAATGCAAAACGGCACGACCTTGGTTACCCAAAATTTGAAAAAGAAAAAACATGCAAGATCCATATTTCCCTCCTTAAACA
Source organism: Tarenaya hassleriana (assembly GCF_000463585.1). NCBI lineage: Eukaryota > Viridiplantae > Streptophyta > Magnoliopsida > Brassicales > Cleomaceae > Tarenaya > Tarenaya hassleriana. Next base: position 31,759 of record NW_010966737.1, read on the forward strand.
TAAAGTACGATTCAATCCAATGGTCTTTCTGCCTATACCATCGAAGCATAGTATTTTTTTAGAATCAAAAGAAAAAAAAAGCACAGAAAAAGACATAAGAATCCAAAAACAAGGATCCACACGACACTACATTTGATCATTGTCATCAAGTGATTGAACTCAATCACAATTAAAACATATTATTTTTTATTAATTTAGATCAAACAGAAACGTAGTAAAGAGTGCTAAGAGACGTAGATATGGATCTTGACGGCGAGGGTGAATACGCAAACGAGGGCGAAGTAGAGAAGCGAGTGGACGATGACAGCGGGCGCACTTGTCTGAAAATTACCAAACTCGACGCATCTATTTCGTCCCGGCAGCTGAAACAGAAGTCCCGGCGTTAACAATACAAACAATATTACAGCCACTAACACCGGTCCCCAATCCGACATGATTTTATGTATGTGTTTCCTAGGGTTTTTGTTGCAGTGATGATATTTGGGATGAGGAAGAAAGGTAGGATTTGATCTTATACGGCTAGGAAAAGTGAAACGGGGAATGTTTTGATGATCTGTGAGGTGTGTGGGGTGGAGGGTTGGTCCATGAAGTTACCGTTTGATACGATTCTATACGTATCGGCAAAGTTTTTTTTTCATTTATTTTTTTTTTTATTTTTGTTTCACCTTTTTAGGGTTTCTATGCAATGGGTGTTCACTAAAATTTCAGCTTTTTTTGTTTTTCTTCATATGCATTTATTGATTGGATTTATAAGATTCTGATCAAGGTTAAATGGAAAAATTAAACTTTAATTATGAATTTCGAAGATTTTATGCAATAGAAAACGATCCAAAATAAATCTATAATAAACTCCAAACGATATAGGATAAAAATAATAATTTGATTCATATCTTGTGTGTTAGCAAATCTCTTTTTATGAAAAAAAAAATTTAATACTTTTGACGCGTGAGTTATTTTTTGGTAATTTGGTATCTTGAATCGAAACCTAAATTAATCCTAAAATTAAAAAAAATCTATATGAATAACCTTTTTAAATTCGTGTTTCGAATTCTGGACGGGACAAACGTCAAAACACTCTATGTTCACTAGTTGAATTGACCAAGTTTGAGTCTATCGATGAGAGTTAATTAGTGATCAAAGGCTTCAACTATTTCTGCAACAACATGAAAATTTAATATATTAATACGCCTTTATTATGTGTATATATTTTTAGCTCTAATTAATAATAATCGATTCTAAATCAGAGTAAATGGGTTTCGATGATTAACGAGCATCCGAGTTTCGGATATTCCACGAATATAAAAATGCAGTATCTAAAAAACAAGATATTTTTATCCATGTTAGGTTCCAATACACGTGGTGGACCACTCCACAAGTTTCCACCGGAGATAAATCTCATTAACCTAACATATGCTTTAATAATAATCTTTTAAACATTATTGAGGGAAAACCAAATCGGTAGAGAGAGAAAATCCTTCTCCCTCTCTCTACCTTTCCCTTTTCCATTCTCACCCAAAAATCCCTAATCGACTGTATCTTCTTCGTCGATCCCGGCCGGCGCCGTCGCTGGCCGGCCATCACTAGCTCTTGAATGCCTCCTCAACTTCGGTCCAGCTCAGTTCCGCCCAAATCGACCCAACCAAAATGTCTCCAACCCATTCTCCCTCCACCACCTCCTTCACACCTCCCTCGACCTTCGGCTCGTCCCACTGACGCGGAGGTAAAATCCAGCTCCACCCAGACTCTTTCCACTGATTTTGTTTTGATTTCTAACGATTTTGGAGAAAAAATCGAAACTAGGCAAGCGATGGGTGTTGCCCCGCACCATAGCGGATTCCTCTGCTCCGATTCCACAAACGAGCTCAGCAACAGCTGTCATACCATCTTCTCCTTCCCAACCAACGGATGGATGCCATATAAACCCAGGCTCAACCTGGAGCAAAATCCTGCAATCTTCACTCCGAACTCTGAAGAAGACAGGTAATCCAACAATACTTCCTTCGGGTGTTCCCTCCGTCGATATCTCGACTGAATCTCTGACAAACTCAGCAGCTGAGTGGAAGGATTTTCTCCTCGGACAGTTTTACAGAATCCCGCCCTCTATTGGTAGAGTTATAGGCTTGGTTAATGCCCTGTGGCCGAGGAAAAAAGCCAGAGTGAAGGGCCAAGACCTAGGGAAAGGCACTTTCTTGTTTAAAATGCCGGACGAACCAACAAAGTTACATGCGCTAGGCCGGAATATATGGTATGTGGGTTCCTGCCCCATGTTTGTGTCGCCATGGACTCCAAACCATAATCCATCCAAACCTCCACTCACGTCGGTGCCGACCTGGGTATCATTTAGCCAGGTTCCGTACCAGTTATTCACAAATGACGGGCTAAGTAGAATTGCTACATGCATTGGAGACCCTCTCTATCTTGATCGTGCAACAGCCAAGAAAGAGAATGTAAACACAGCAGCGAGGATCTATATTGAGGTTAACCTCCAGAAGGTATTACCCAAGGAGATCAATGTCAACCTCCCATCGGGTGAATCACGCTCTATTCTCGTCAACTACGATTGGCTTCCTCCAAATTGTAGTGTCTGCAGAGAAGTCGGTCATACAGGATCTCATTGCTACCGAAATCCGGAGGCCAAGCAGCCTGTCAAAGGTCCGAGTGCTCACTCTCGACGTGGTCGACTGGTTGCCGGTAGGTTGGAACGGTCTAATCCACCAACCCTGGAAATTGATCACTCTGACTAGATCAGTAGTAAGCATCAACCTCAGGCTCAGCTTGTTCCGGAAGTCTCTCCCACTAGTCAGCCTCAATCTCTTGGCTCGACCCTACCTGATTCCGTTGATCAACCCATGAAGGAACCAGACCCTATCATCCACCCTATGGACTCTGATGACTCGCTCTGTGATCCTATCTCTATTTCTGATCCCCATCCGCAGACGGCTGTGGCATCTCCACCAGCCCTCCAAGCAGCTCAGATTACTAATACCTCTACCCCCAAGCCAGATTCTCAGCCTCCACCCGCACAATCTACGGCGATGAAAAAGGAGAAAGGCAAAGGCAAAGGGAATAGAGGTGGTCGAAAGGCCACGTCGATCGCCTAATTCAATAAGGGATCCATGTTTTTTGTTCAAAACATAAGAGGTATAAATGCCAGACGGAAACGGGTTTTACTTCGCAAGTGGATTTTGGACAATAAATTACTAGCGGGAGGTATTATCGAGAGTCATATCAGAAAGGAGAATGAAGTTAGGATCCGAACAGCCATTCCCCCGGACTGGCGATTTTATTGAAATCATGAAGATGATAATTCAGGCAGAATATGGATAGTCTGGCACCCTCGGTGAGTGTTCTGATCTATGAATCATCGGCGCAGGCAGTAACTTGCAGAGTTTAGATGCTAAGGGACACTATAACCTTCACTGCTACAGTGGTTTATGGGAAAAATCAGTCGCAAGACAGAATAAGCCTCTGGACTACTCTTCGCAACCTTAGTGCTTACCCTCCCCTTGTAAGATCTCCTTGGCTAGTGGTGGGAGATTTTAATCAACCACTCAAGTTGACTGAAAGATCAGATTATCCATCTATCTTCGCTCAAACACAGGGCATGGAAGTAATGGAGCACTGTATGTCGGAGACGGGGCTAACAGACATAGAGTGAAAAAGGGGCTATTCTTCACATGGTATAACAACCAAACTTTATCCCCTTTGGCGGTGAAATTAGACAGAGCGTTGGCAAATGTGATGTGGAAAAATGATTTCCCGACCACGTATGCTGAATTTCAACCTCCGGGCTGGTCTGATCATGCGGCGTGTGTGGTGCATGCTGAGGAAATTTTCTACCTTCAGAAATCCCGAATCAAGTGGTTGCGGGAAGGGGACCGTAAGTCTAGCTACTTCCATAAGGTAGCTAAAGCCCGAGTTTCCCGAAACCACATCCACTACCTGATGGACGATCAGGAGAATAAACTATCATCGCCGGATGAGTTGAAATCACATGCTGTGGAATTTTTCTGCTCTTTGATTGGGACAAGGAATCAGTTGGTGCAGGTTCCATGAGGGTTCCCTCAGTGAGTGACCTCCAACATATCCTTACCCCTCAGATTGGCACTTGGAATTAAGACTCTCTCTTACAAATTCCTTCAGCGGAGGAAATAGTTCTGACGTTGCGGAGGATGCCAAATAGAAAGACCCCGGGGCCAGATGGTTTCGGTAAGGAGTTCTACTTGGATGCTTGGGACTCGGTTGGAAGTGATTTGATTGCTGCGGTGCATGAATTCTTCAGGTCTGGGAAAATGCTAGGACAGATGAATTCAACAGCCATAGTGTTGATTCCGAAAACGCTGACAGCTGACTCCTTAAACGACTACAGGCCAATAAGTATGTGTAACCTGTCATACAAGATTATTTCGACGATCCTGGCTTCCCGGCTGAAACCTATGCTGCAAGCGATAATATCTCCCAACCAAGCAGCCTTCTTGGAAGGGAGATTGATGATGGATAATATTCTTCTGGCTTCAGAATTGGTTAGAGACTATAACCGCAATATTCAGCCCTGCAGCGCGATGTTAAAGATAGACATCCGGAAAGCCTTTGACTCACTTCATTGGGAGTTCGTTATTAACATCCTTAAGACGCTACAGTTGCCCCCTAAGTTTACTCGATGGATTGAAAGCTACGTCACTACAACCAGCTTCTCTATTTCGATTAACGGTGAGCTTACGGGTTTCTTCCGCGGTATGAGAGGATTACGACAAGGTGACCCTCTGTCTCTATATTTGTTCATATTAGCAGTGGACATTTATTCGAGAATGCTTGATAATGCAGCGAGGGCCAATAGGATTAGACTTCACCCAAAATGCAAGGACCCTATGATTACCCACCTTGTATTTGCCGACGATATCATGATATTCACAGAAGCATACAGTCGCTCTTTGGAGGAAATCAGGGATGTCACTACATCTTTTGGAATGATGTCCGGACTCTTCATTAATCAGGAAAAATCTGAGATCTTCTTTAGTGGTGGTTCGACAACAGAAAGGGAGACATTGCTACAGATTTCTGGGATGTCACCGGGCACACTACCGATTCGTTATCTAGGGGTCCCTCTCAGCCCCTGGCGCCTATCTAGCTCTGATTTTCTCCCTCTCATTGACAAGATCAAAGGCAAGGTGTCAAGATGGACAACTAAGTTTCTATCGGCTGCTGGAAAAATCCAACTGGTTGTGTCGGTTATTTATGGCTTGGTCAACTCATGGTGTGGTGTTTTTATGCTTCCTAAGTGTGTGACAAAGAAGATTGACAGTATTTGCTCCGAGTTTCTATGGAAGAAATCTGAAGCGAACTCCTACTCATCTCGATTTTCTTGGGAAACCATTTGTTCTCCTAAGAAGGAAGGTGGCCTTGGCATTAGGAGACTACAAGATATTAACATGGTATTCGTCTAAAGCAGGTATGGTCCATATTCTCCAAGAAACAATCTTTATGGGTTGCATGGCTGTTGAAGAATTCACTGAGACTTAGAGGATATTGGGATACTCGCCCGAGTGCGAGACACTCATGGACTCTACGAAAACTTCTAACTCTCAAAGAATTGGTCAAGACTTTCTTGAGACAACAGGTGGGGGATGGAAATAGGCAAGCTTTTGGCATGACTCTTGGACTCCTCTGGGACCATTGCTTGATTATGTTGGAGACAATGGTCCTTCATTGTTGTGTATTGCGAGGAAAGCTACGGTTAAGGCAGCTTGTAAGGATGGCGATTGGCATTTGCCGGAAGCACGAAATGATCGCATTCAGCAGGTACAGACTACCCTTTCTGCTATCACTCCTCCATCAGATAGAAAGGACCTGATATCCCTCTTTGGAGGCAATCTGATGGCTCTTATAAGCCAAACTTCAACTCGTCCTCCACCTGGAACCTTGTTCGACAGGCAGGTACACTCGTGTCATGGTTCGGGGTGATTTGGTTTAAGTTAACAACTCCGAGGCTTACGTTTATACAATGGGAAGCCTGTCGTGAGAGACTTCCAACCAGAGATCGGTTGTTGCGATGGGGTCTACTAAGTTCAGCCACCTGTATTCTATGTGGGACTGCAGATGAGACACATGACCACCTCTTTTTTGATTGTGCGTACAGTTCGGAGGTGTGGTGTCCAATGGCTAGGAGAATATGGGCCAACCCTCCGATCACACTCTCTGAATGTGTATTGTGGATTACAGATCCCGCACACGAAGAAATACACAATCGTCGTCTTATAGCGAAGACTCTACTACAGATTGCAGTGGAGGCTGTTAGTGCAAGTATTTGCACTTGTGTTTTGGTTGTTAAAAGATTGTTGCCGGTTCAACAACTTATGAGAGATTTCAGGAGAAGAATCCGGCGAAGATTGCACTCGAGCAAATCTGAGGTACAACTGACGAGATTTCAAATAGAGTCAAAGACCGAAGAGATAAAGTCAAAGGCTGAAGAGATAGAGTCAATAACAAGAGATAAGGCGAGATCTTGAAGATAGACTCGAAATCAGCAAGAATCAAGAAGAAGTAAATCCAATCACTTCGTGGAGATCTAAAGACGAACCAGAAGAGTTTAAATAGAGGGTCAAACGCATATCAGCTCTACAGAGAGCATGAACATAATTTCTTAGTCTATTCCGTTCAGTGAGTGTGTTCTCATTATTTGGTGAGTGCGAGTCTGAGAGGGAGACCGATTGGGCAAATCTCTTTTCTCTGGTGAGTGATTTATGTTGTGAGGTTTTTTTATCAGTAGAATTCATTGTGAGATGGGAAGAAACTCAGGGGGAGTTTCGGGTGTGTGTAGTAAGTACGATTCTTACAACAAAAAGTGAGTTGTACTTGACTATCTTTCTCAAGTGAATAGAACTGATTAGTTTTCCGCATTACTCTTTGAGTGTTCAACTTTTTCAATTGGTATCAGAGCTGGTCACTGATCGTAGGCGAAAGATCCTCTCATATCAGTGTACGTGTTGAATAGTCAATATGGACTCACTCAAAGAGTTTCAGTCTCTGGGAAGATCCACAATTCTCGATTTCGAGAATTATAGTTTTTGGAAAGTGAAAACTATGAATCTCATCAAAGGGATTGATGAAGATGCTTGGAGTTCAGTAGAAGAAGGATGGAGTGCCCCAATCGACGTGAAGGAAGGAAAAGAGATTCTGAAACCCAGATCTGAGTGGACACCTTCAGAAAAGCGAGCATCAGCACTGAACTCAAAAGCTATAACCATTATTTTCAACACAGTTGATAAGGACGAGTTTAAGCAAATTCAAGGGTGCAAGTCAGCAAAAGAAGCCTGGGATGCGTTTGAATTGATTCATGAAGGAACTTCAAGTGTCAAGCGCACAAGGAGAGATCTAATCAAGCATCAGTTCAATATGCTTCAAATGGGAGAAAACGAGAGTGTCAAGGAATTCTGTGGTAGGCTGAATGCATTGGCAAACGAAGCAGAGGTCCTTGGAAAGACCTATCGAGATAAATAGCTCGTGGCAAAACTCCTGGTAAGCTTACCCAAAAAGTTTGTCTCATAAATCTGCTTTTATTATGGTAAACAATGTGGATACTATCAGTTTCAAAGAGACAGTTGGGGCTTTTGCTGCTCACGAGTTAGAACTGGAACTATATGAAAAGCCTAAAGGAGTGACTCCAAACAAGGGGTTGGCACTTCATGTTCCATAGTCATCTGAGGCTCCCAGCCAAGTATCACTGGAAGAAGATATGGCGATGATTGTGAAAAAATTCAACCGGTTTTTTAAGAAAAAACCAGGTATCACTGGCAAAGCAGAGTCGAGAAATTCTGGAAAATATCTGGAATGTCAGGGTGCGGGTCACTGGAAGGCTGAATGTCCTAGCATTGCCAAGAGGGAGGCAATGTTGAAAAATCTGAAGGATCTTCAATGCTATGAGTGCAAAGGATATGGGCACACGAAGAACGAACGTGCGATTGGAAAAACAAGAGGTAAATCTCTGATCACTCATGAAGAGATTGATACCGATTATGATGAAGAAAGTGGAGAAGAGATGTCAAATTTTGTTGCATTCATTGGAATAATCGAAGAGACTGATGAAGAGATATCCGAAGAAAATCTGTACAAGGATATGTCAATGTTGTACGACATCAACACAAGATTGATCAAAGAACAGAAGGAGAATGAGGCAAAGATTGTTGAAATCAAGAAGCAGCTGGATACGAAAGTATCAGAAGTTGATGATCTGAAGAAGCAACTAAAGGAGAAAGAGGAGAAGATTATCCTATTACAGAATCAGTTGAAAGGTACCATGATGAAGTGATCTCACAAGTACAACAGACTCCAAAGATCAAGATTGATCTATATCCAAGACAAAGACCGCAGAATTATCGTGAGCATCGCACTTGTTTCTACTGTGGAACAAGAGGTCACATCAGAATAAATTGCTACTACTTGCAAAATTATCAGGTACCACACGCCCTAAGATGGAGGCAAGTCTGGAGAAGAAAAGATGTCTCGAGGTGTAATGTGGCATACACTTCTGAACTGAAGTCAAGCGAACAACGGTGGTATTTTGACAGTGGATGCTCACGTCACATGACAGGAGATGTCAGTATGCTGTCTACATTCGAAGAAAATCTCAAAGGAGGAAACGTGACATTTGGAGATGGAAGAAAAGGAAAGATCTTGGGCAAAGGAAATCTGGATGCATCAGGACTGCCCAAACTTACAGATGTCAATGTTGTCCAATGACTCAAGGCAGATCTCATAAGCATTAGTCAACTGTGTGACTCTGGATTTCAGGTAAATTTCACTAAAGATGTTTGTGTTGTTACAAATTTTCTTGGAGATTGTGTGTTGACAGAAAAAAGAACTCCAAGTAATTGCTACACTTGGGTAAATCCTGACGAAAGCACTCAAAGTGAGAAGTGCTTCACAGCAGCTGACTCTGAACTTGAGTTATGACATCAACGATTGGGACACATTAACACAAGGTCATTGGTAAAGCTATCAAGGTCAAATGTTGTACGAGGATTACCTGAGTTATCATCGCAGGTAACACTGGTGTGTAAAGCATGTCAACTTGGAAAGCAAATCAAGATGAATCATAAAATGATCGATGGGATACACACATCTGAAATCCTTGAGTTGATGCATATGGATTTGATGGGACCAATGCAGACGGAGAGTCTTGGAGGAAAGAGGTATGTGTTTGTATGTGTTGATGATTTCTCACGTTTTACTTGGGTCAGGTTCTTAAGAGAGAAGTCAGAAACATTGGGTGTATTCGAACACTTATGGCTGCAACTCCGAAATGGAAAAGGAAGTGTTCAGAGAATTCAGAGTGATCATGGGCGTGAATTTGAAAATGAACAGTTTGCAGAATTCTGCAACAAATATGGGATTGTCCATGAGTATTCTGCACCTAA
>NW_010966737.1:44094-44740 GCF_000463585.1 Tarenaya hassleriana
TCATCGTGCATTGCCTTTACCCAGAATTCGTCCTTCAATGCTTCATCCACTCGAGAAGGTTCATTCTGCGAAGAAAAACACACAAAACGTACCATATCTTGATAATTCATTCTTTTACCTCGTGTACGCATGGGATCGAGTACATTTCCGATCACATCATCTTCAGAATGATTCCTGTGAACTGTAGGTGTAGGAGCAATTTCCAAATCTTCTTCTTCCTTGGTTTCAACTTCTGCATCATCACTCTGTTCTTCTACCGAGTGCTCACTGGAAACATCGTGAAGTAGTTTCGGCGGGACTTCACTCTGCCTTGCACTATGTTCCTCATCAAAGACAACATTAGCTGATTCCATAATCGTTCTAGTGCGCAAATTGTATACTCGATAGAAGGCAGAGTGAAGTCCCGCCGAAACTACTTCACGATGTTTCCAGTGAGCACTCGGTAGAAGAACAGAGTGATGATGCAGAAGTTGAAACCAAGGAAGAAGAAGATTTGGAAATTGCTCCTACACCTACAGTTCACAGGAATCATTCCGAAGATGATGTGATCGGAAATGTACTCGATCCCATGCGTACACGAGGTAAAATAATGAATTATCAAGATATGATACGCTTTGTGTGTTTTTCTTCACTACCCAAAAAGTTT
>NW_010966737.1:44953-54966 GCF_000463585.1 Tarenaya hassleriana
ACTTCGATGAAACTTTTGCACCCGTTGCTCGACTAGAGTCTATTAGATTGCTGCTTGGCATTGCGTGTTTTCTTGGTTTTAAGTTGTTTCAGATGGATGTCAAGAGTGCCTTTCTCAATGGTGTGATCCAAGAAGAAGTGTACGTCGAACAACCTACTGGTTTTGAGGATCCACACTTTCCCACTCACGTGTACCGATTGAAGAAAGCTCTCTACGGGTTAAAACAAGCTCCTCGGACATGGTATGAACGATTAGCCAGTTTTCTACTCGAGAACGGCTACAAAAGAGGGGGAGTAGACAAAACGCTTTTCATTCATAATTCGAACGATGTACTATTAGTAGTACAAATCTATATGGATGATATTGTGTTTGGATCTACATCCCAGTCAAAGGTTGACTGGTTTGTTCAGACAATGACTGCTGAGTTTGAGATGAGTATGTTTGGAGAACTCAGTTACTTTCTGGGACTACAAGTCAAGCAAGACAAAGATGGAATCTTTGTCTCTCAAGGGAAGTATGCTCGGAATCTGGTGAAAAGATTTGAACTTGACACGAGCAAATCAGCACGTACTCCCATGTCCACAACCACCAAGTTGACCAAAGATGATGAAGGAGAAGATGTTGATCCAAAACTCTATAAGAGTATGATCGGGAGTCTACTGTACTTAACGGCAAGTAGACCTGACCTGTGCTTAAGTGTGGGCATATGTATCAGATATCAAGCAAAACCTAAGAAGTCTCACATTCTGGCAGTAAAAAGGATAATCAAATATGTCAAAGGGACAGTTGATTATGGGTTACATTACACAAAGGATACGAGTACGCATCTAGTAGGATACTGTGATGCAGATTGGGGAGAAAATACGGATGATCGAAAAAGCACATCAGGAGGGTGTTTCTTTTTGGGTAACAATCTTGTATCATGGCACAGCAAGAAACAAAATTCAACGTCATTATCCACTGTTGAAGCCGAATACATCGCGTTGGGAAGTTGTTGTACTCAATTAATGTGGATGAAACAAATGCTGACTGACTATGGAATTGACACTCACTCGTTTACGGCTCATTGTGACAACACAAGTGCAATCTGTTGGGTTCCTGGGATCTCATGAGCGAATCTAATTCCTAAGAGATCGATTCTAGGGTTTGCGCAGCGGATATAAAACAAAATTTTAATGAAACCCTAGAACCATGCTACTATTGAATCATAGAAACGTTAGAACGCTTACCTCAATCGATCCGGGGCCTGTATCAATTGATCTGTTCGTCCGATCACTCTAGGCAGGAAGAATACCTCGCCCTCTACACGTATCCACACGTCGGGATGGATTCCAACACCTTGGAACTTGTCTGCTAGGACTAGAGATCTCGATCTCTCTTGTGTGCAAGATTTTTGGAGGCTTAGGGTTTTATTTTTCTTCCTTTTTCTTCTTCTTTTTCCTTTTTTCTACTCTTAAAACCCTAGAAGACATTCTCCTTATATAGACTTTCCAAAATCCTAATTTGACAAGGAATAGATTACTAGGAATCCTAATCTAATTAGGTTTCCTAAACCTATTAGAATTCTAATCTCATTAGGTTTCCTAGATGTAATAGAATTCTAATCTCATTAGGATTCCTATACATAACAGGATTCCTAATCCCATTAGGATTCATATTCCAATTAGGAATCTCAATCCAATTAGGATTCCTAATCGGGATAATTTAGCACACGTACTTGTCCATCCCTATTGTGTGTGACCCTGTAGGCTCATCCGGAATAGCAGTAAAACACAGAATCTCCATTCCGGGAATACAAGTCATAGGCGGTCTCTAGCAAGACACTATAACTACCTATCTCGAATAGAGTTTGTTTGTGATCATACGAAAGCCAGTGATGATTCCGACTGATGATCCTTTTGTATCGCGATATCATATGTCGAACATAAGGCATGGACAAGCCACCTTATCTGATTCGACTGCTTTCTCGTTCACTGAGTTCGACTGTCTGAAATAGACGACGTTCGTCTATAGTGCGGCCACACATTTCTACAGTCTTGCTCACACGAGGGGCCCAGCGATATCTCTCTCTTTTACGAGAGGTACAAATCCCGTATTGACTATCTACAATCCAGTACATGATTCGTTTCGTACCTGATACACGCCTTTATAGTCCTCCTGTTACGCAGGACGTTTGACGTAATCAAAGCACGCAACTCCTCATGTTGGATTCTGTAGATATCTCAGGTCTTAGGATCCAATCATAGAATCGTCGTATGAGATTCAAGTCATGACGCTAGTCCATGTGACAATCTCATGCGGGTCAGTCCAGTATTCCGTTCTGCAACGAATACCTATGATTGTGATCGTATCCAATACCTATGATCATCTATGAATGATACTAAACTCCCTAGTCTTATGTCATTATGGGAATAACGACATAATAAGACTAGTATGATGTGTGACATCTCTAAGAATCCAGTACAACATTCACGAACAAAGCATATAGAGATAAGACATCATTTTCTCAGAGAGCAAGTGGAGAAAGGGAGTCTTCTGATTGAGTACGTACCCACTGAACATCAATTAGCTGATATATTTACTAAACCACTTGACATGAATAGATTTACCTGTTTGCAAAAGTCCCTTGGTATTGGTAATTTTTTATTTTGACCACTAACTGAGTTTGTTCTGAAGTGTTTAAGTGATACAATGTTGAAAGGGCGGTCGGCGATACTTCACAATTCTGTCAGGTGTACTTCAAACATATGTGGTACAGACATCCCCTGGTACTCCTTTGTCAGCATATACTCAGGCAAAAATGAGTAATGATTGGTGTTTTTTTTTCGATTTGTCAATAAAAAAAAGAGGGAAAGAAAAAGAAAAAGGGGGCTGACATGAGTAGATTAACAAAATCGCTCGGGTCTAAGTTGAACAACATATAGTTCTTTCGACGGTCTAAGGTCAGATGTAACTTATTCATCATACTCCGCTGTAAGGTGATACTTTACAAGAGTATATCTCAATGAGATAGGGTGGGTTTAAGTGGTGAAACAGTATGATTGGACTCAACGTCCTAGAAGTTCAGGCGGATGATAAATAAATACGAGAAAAATGTACCTTCAGTTGGTGAAGTAAGCACTGGACGAAGAGTGAGGTGTCACTGACTCAACTGGATACACTGCGAACTGAGGTACGAAAGAATAAATTCTCTTGGTGTTAAAATCGTAATTTGATTGCGTAACGGATTTCTGTTTTAAATGTTTTTAAATGTTATTTTTGAAAAGATTGATGTGAGTGGTTGAGTAAATTTTCGGTTATTGGGAAGTGGGATCCGAAAAATCAGAGATTTTCCAAACAAACCCTTTGCCCACAATAAAAAGAGGTGTCTCTCTCTATCCCTGCAAAGTTCTGGAGCTGAAGAACCCTAAAATCTGAGAGGTTGATTCGCAAGAGTGTGAGGTCCAACAGAGTCATGAAGAGAGAGTAAAAAAAAACCCTAGATTCAATCTCAACATGGATCCAAAAGAAAAGAGAGGAGAAAAAGGTGAGGATCGTCACCTAGAATCAGAGGAAGGTTCATCTGGAGAAGGAAAATCGAGTGAACCCAGGAAAGAATCTTCGAACTCGTTTGTGAGTGCTGAAGAAAATCCAGAAGAAAACCCATCAGAAGAATCTCGCAAAAATCCGAGGGAGATTCTACGGACTAGCAAGGAAGATACAGTGGGCGATGAAATCCAAGAACTCGAAGAAAGCCCAGAAGAGAAGATCCAAGAAACGGACGCGGAGATCCCAGAAGAACCGCATGAAGAAAACCCTAGGATCGAAGATGAGTGCAAGGAAACTGAGGATCTACAAACCTCTCTGCCTCCAGAACAAGTTGATACGGGTAAACTTGATGAACTCTTTACATACTCTACTAGAGATATAGAGGAAAGTTCGGATAGTGAGCCTAGGTTGATAAGAAAAAGCACAAGAAGGCGTGTAGATTTTGATAAGGATGTGAGTGTAGAGCATCTGGGAAGGATGTGGGTGATACATACAAACAGATGGAGGAACTGCCCTCGGTTCAATTAGGGCAGGAGAAATCGAAGGATGCTGAAATCGAAGTAGTTGCGGAATCAGCAACAGAGACAGAAGTGCTGAAATCAATAGAGGATGATGAACCTGAAGTGGACTCACGCGCACAAAAGGTTGAAAGCAAGAAACCTAAAACAAAGATCGGTGAGAAAAAGGGCAAGAGTTCTGACTCTCGAGTGCTAGCTGAACAAGGAGCACGTACCAGATCTCAGGTGGCTGCAAAACCAGTGGCGACTGCAAAAAGTCGTCCTAAGAAGATACAAAGGAAGACAAAATCACAGCATGCGTTGGTGATTGCTGAGCACAAAACCCCGAAGAAAGCTGAGAAAAGGAAGGCTGGACCAGCAAAAGACATGCCCCGGGCAAAATCCTCAAAGGTTTCTGAGGAATATCGAAAGGAGAAAATGAAGGGGAAGAGAAAGGTTCAGGAAGAGAGTGAGATACCCAGTTCTCCTTCTGGGTCCGAAGATGAGGAACTACTGGCGAGCCTGTGCATGTCTCATCACTTTGTTGATGAGAAATCTGAACAAAGGTTCAATGACATGAAGAATCTCAATACGATTGTGGAGAGAAACATGAATGTCAGCAACCTCAAGGAGCAAGGGATATGGGACATCCTGGAACGTCTAAATCTAGAAGAGACAATCACCTATGCATGTCCACACAGCAAAATTCTGATCAAAGAATTTTATGCAAACATCACTAAGAAGATTGTGAAAGCAGGAGATCCAATGTACCATCGGGTGTACATAAGAGGGAAGATACTGTACTTTTCTCCAGCAGTAATCAACAAGTTTTTGGGTTTGAAGAACACAGTCGTGACTACAATGGACAAGCTGGACAGGGAAATCGACCAGAAAGAGTTGGAGATAGCTCTCACTGACACCTTTGATGAGAAGAGGAAAGGAGAGATAGCCCCAGTTGAGCTGAACTTCGAGGCTTCAGTACTGTTCAAAATAGCCAGATCTAACTGGTTACCAACTCAGCGATCAAGTCTGATTCAAAAGAGGCTAGCAGTGCTCATCTACTGTGTGAAGAAGGGAATTAAGATCAATTATGGAAATATTATCTTTGATCATATTCTTGAGAGAGCCCTGAACTTCAGAGCAAGATTCAGACTGCCTTATCCCTGCCTAATTCAAAGCATACTCACTAAGCAGTGCCCGGAACTCATTGATCCAAAGGAGAATACCGAGGTGATTCAAAAACCTCTGGTGGTTGAGTCAAGAATCAAAAGGAAGAAGGGAAAAGGAAAGAAGGACGTCAAGAAGATGCTGGAGACTCTCAAGGATGCGGAGAAAGCATTGATAAAGATGGAGCTTGGACTAAGGAAGCAGGCAACACACTATCAGAAAATCCGTACAACAGTCCACGAATACATCGAAGCAACCCTGAGTAATGTGTTCATTATTCGACCAGGTACTCCTAAACTTAATAATCGTGTTTTTGATTATTTCATCCATGCCCACAGGGGGAGAACTTGAGGAAATAGAAGGAGACCTCGACTCAGAAGAAGAAAACTCGGAGGAGGAGGACGAAGAAGAAGACTCTGAGATGCCTAAGCCAACTCCTAAGAAGGCGGAAGCATCAAGGAAGTCAGGAACAATCAAGAAGACTAGGAAAGCCAGGAGTCCTTTTGATGGCTCATCGTCTCGTTTCTAACTCTTACTTGGCTGATGATCTGAACTTCTATGTTTTTTTATGACTCTATTATGTTCTTGATGACTTGATGTGTTTTTGATGACTTGTGGTGATCTGAAGACATATTCTGTGTGATGACTCTGTTTTGGCTATTTTGATTTGAACATTGATGAAATCAGTTGAAAGATTTGTGTTTGTGTGCATGATCTGAAATAACCAAAAAGGGGGAGATTGTTAGTGCAAGTATTTGCACGTGAGTTTTGGTTGTTAAAAGGTTGTTACAGGTTCAACAACTTATGAGAGATTTCAGGAGAAGAATCCGGCGAAGATTGCACTCGAGCAAATCTGAGGTACAACTGACGAGATTCAAATAGAGTCAAAGACCGAAGAGATAAAGTCAAAGGCTGAAGAGATAGAGTCAATAACAAGAGATAAGGCGAGATCTTGAAGATAGACTCGAAATCAGCAAGAATCAAGAAGAAGTAAATCCAATCACTTCGTGGAGATCTAAAGACGAACCAGAAGAGTTTAAATAGAGGGTCAAGCGCATATCAGCTCTACAGAGAGCATGAGCATAATTTCTTAGTCTATTCCGTTCAGTGAGTGTGTTCTCATTATTTGGTGAGTGCGAGTCTGAGAGAGAGACCGATTGGGCAAATCTCTTTTCTCTGGTGAGTGATTTATGTTGTGAGGTTTTTTTATGAGTAGAATTCATTGTGAGAGGGGAAGAAACTCAGGGGGAGTTTCGGGTGTGTGTAGTAAGTACGATTCTTACAACAAAAAGTGAGTTGTACTTGACTATCTTTCTCAAGTGAATAGAACTGATTAGTTTTCCGCATTACACTTTGAGTGTTCAACTTTTTCAGAGGTCATATGGAAGGAACACAATCAACGGTTATTTCGCAACCGATCTAATACAGTGGCGATTACCTGTCTTAAGATTAATAGACGCATAAGGAATATTTTCTTGACTGCTGCTGACCGATGTCGGATCACAACTTCATCTTCTCTCCAAGATTGGTATTATCTCGAGATTATCTCCCGCTAAATCGTCTACCAAGTTAAATCTTTGTATACCCAATTATGGGTCTTTTGTATACCACTTGTCATGGGTCTCTTATTCTGTTTTCGAACAAAAACTGATCTGTAAAGTTTTGATATAATTAATACGATTCATATTTTAATAAAAAAAAAATCTTCTAAACCCTAATCTCTAATTAAGCCGTGTCTAAAACAGTTGCTAATGCAAATTATGCCCGTGCAGGTTTATAGGGTGTAGATGATCGACCTAATAATTAAAACCTGAATCAACTTAAATTTTTACTTCAATTCATTTCTATATATATATATATATAAAGAAATATGGAGAACATTCAAAAAATTATATAATATTATATAATATTTAGGTTTGAATTTATTTTTATATTTTATATATTTATATTGATTAAATAATATATTTTGTGATTTCTATCTATAAATGTTATAATAATTTATGTTAAATAACGAAAAATCAAACGATTTTTGTACTTGGCTCTCTGCTAACTGTAACTACTTTTCATTTTGTTTACTCGTAACCCTAATGTTAGGGGAAATAATTGCGTTTCATT
This sequence comes from Tarenaya hassleriana, assembly GCF_000463585.1. Lineage (NCBI taxonomy): Eukaryota > Viridiplantae > Streptophyta > Magnoliopsida > Brassicales > Cleomaceae > Tarenaya > Tarenaya hassleriana. The sequence continues at coordinate 52,261 of NW_010966737.1, forward strand.
AATTGCTAAGAGATAAGCGGTCGGTGGAAAATGAAATCATTAAATGACCTAAGGCCACAGGGATGAAAAAGGGAAAGAAATGCAACACATTTTACTATGATAATCTAAAATACTAATTTAATGGTTACAACTTTTTTCATTACGTGTTTGATTTAACTATATTGGACCGAAGTGGTCCAACTCCATACTCATAATTCCTTCGGTCCACACTATGTATGCATGCGGTGGGTTGAATTGAATTGAGACCTATAACTAGTTTGAATAATGGAATTCACTTAATTTGGCCCTTGTTTTCCACGTGCCTTTTATTGGAAAAAAAAAACACAAACACGAAATAATATCGCTAATAGAACAACCCTAATGTAATCACTTTTCCTTTTTTTTTTTGTGTTATGTTTTTCTTTCAGATTTTTTTGGTCAAATAGAGTGGTTTGTTTTGTTAATAACCAATAATCTAAATCTAATCGACTTGAAACAAATAATATATCAGTGTAATCAAATTGAATTAGATATAAAAATTTGCAGAATTATAATTTCTCTAAAGTAGAAAAACATAACTTCAATCAAATCGAATAAAAAAATTTTAAATTTTTTTTTAAAAATTGAATCTTTTTGTTAATAAAAGTCCGATATAATACAAATGCGTATATTGTAAAAACTATCAAAGATTTTAACTACTTGATGTTGATGTTGATGTTGATGTTATAGTTTTTCTCTAGTAAACATAAAAAATATTGTTATTATCCAAGTTGAAAAATATTTTAAAAATGTTAAATGTAAATTATCTAATATATATTATACAAAAAAAAACATTATCTAATATATATAACTATATATATGTGTGTGTGTGTGTATTAACAAGTGTCAAATGAATGGAGACTGGAGAGGAGGTTTTTGGATATCGTGATCGCAACTAAAGGGTAGTTTTGTAATTTCGTGATAAGCAGAATCGCTCGCTGTTGCTGTTGGTCGACAGATTGACGGTTATTTTCGTCTGTTTTGGATCGTTTGACCAAAACTCCCATTACAATGACAAAATTCACTTTACCCCAATAAACGATCAGAATTCTGCCACGTGGGTATATATCTCTTCCTCCAATAATATTCCTCCATCTCATAGGGTGCTCCGTACTGGAACTCTCCTCTTCATCCACCTTCCTGGTTCCCTCCGAAGGCTCTGCTTGCTGCTCCATGGAATCTTCGCTACGCGACTGAATTTGAAGTCAAAATTTTATTTACCTCTTCTTCTTCTCAATCACTGTTTCGTTTCTCTAATCTTTCGGTCTGTAGCTCCGTTCTCGATCCAGGATTCCGGCCTCCTCCGGTGCCTCTCTCCGCCGCCGTTCCTCCGGTGAGAAGCAGCCCGGGAAATGATTTGACCTCATGTCCGTGTGGTCCCAGTAGCTTCTACTTCGACTCGTGTGGGTTCTGTCAGAAAACACCAACGCTATGCAGCAATCTGGTGAGTTTCTAATCGGATTTTGTAGCCATGGCACAAATGAAGAGGCCCTGTTCCTTGTATGATCTATGATTTTCTTCATTTACTCCTCAGATTCATGATACCGTTTGCTTCTTGAATCTGTTTCCGGCCTGAATTTGGAAAGAAAGTGGCCCATGAGGTTCCACGTCTCTGACTAATCTTGGGTTTGATGTCAGAGTACGATGTCAATGCTCTCTACCAGGAAGCTCAGACCCGCTGGTTGAAACCGGCGGAGGTCCTCTTCATTCTGCAGAATCATGAACGATATCAGCTAACACCAAAGGCTCCTCTAAAACCAACCAGTTAGTCACGGATCTTTGCTGCTGCTTTGATGAGACAGATGGGATGTTCTTGCCTTGGGTTGATGTTTGAAAAATTCATATACTTTCTCGAATCCTGTACAGGTGGATCTTTGTTCCTTTTCAACAAAAGGGTTCTCAAGTTTTTCCGTAAAGATGGTCATCAATGGCGGAGAAAGAAGGATGGGAGAGCTATTGCAGAAGCACATGAACGACTCAAGGTGAAAACTAGCTTCATTTTCTGCATCTTGGATGTTGGATGTTGGTTTGTTTGGATTCAACTTTCGCTGTGATTGAGATATTTTATTATCTTTTGTGATTGCGAACAAGGTGGGAAATGCTGAGGCTTTGAATTGTTATTACGCACATGGAGAGCAAAACCCCAATTTTCAAAGGCGTAGCTATTGGATGCTTGATCCGTAAGTAACGTACTACTTCTTGCACGCTCTAATTTCGGGTTCTTGTCGTTCTATTCCCTTGCTAATTTGATGTTTATGCTGTCGATTGCTCTTTCGGTTCCATATGAAGTATTTTTCCTGTTGTGCTTGTCAGGGCTTATGAGCATATTGTTCTTGTGCATTATAGAGACGTGAGCGAGGGAAAGGAGGTGAGTGTCTTTTGTAACGTAAACGGAAATTTCTGGTGTGTTGATGTAATCTATGAGATCATGGCCATCTTGAATTTGCAGGGAAAACAAGGCAGTGGACATATTTTGCACTTCTCGCCGGATTCTTCCTCTTTTTTCTCAAGTCCAAGCTCCATCGCCACTCAGAACACTAGCCATAACCATTACATAAGTGACTCGACTGAATTTCTTCAGCAGTATTCATCCAGTTCACGCTCTGCAGAGGAGAGCTCGGAAACCGTGTTGAAGGGTAATGGAGTTGAGACCCCGGCAGACAGTACAAGCTCTTCCGGTCGACAGTT
>NW_010966737.1:55125-86113 GCF_000463585.1 Tarenaya hassleriana
CTCTTCCGACTTTGAAGTTAAGCAGGCTTTGAGAAGGCTCGAGGAACAACTGAGTCTGGGAGATGATAATGCTAACTGTATAGATCCACTCGTCTGTCATAATGAAAACGTAGGATTCCCCGAGTGTAGGAGGGAGATCCCTGACTCTGCTCAGACAACAACTGCGCCTTACAGACTTGAGAGTAACAAACTAGAGAGATGTTATGGGGGTTATGTTGGAAACCATGACCATTCTAACAACCTCATGCTCGTTAAGAACGATTCGGGTATGCCATCTAATTCACAAAACTTTGGGGTTTTTTTACGCTTTTCCTCGTCCCCGTTTACTGCTTTGGTTTAAGAGTAAAGAGGTCTCTTCTTACCACAGGTAGTATAGAAGAATGTGGAGATGAAGCATCTGAATCTTGGAAGGATATGCTGGAGACATGTGAGGCTTCTCTAGTTCTTGACACTGAGGTGGTTCTCCTGTACTTGATTGGAAAACATCTGTATCTGTCGATTAGTTTCTAGAAGGGATTCCTAAACTAACCACAACTTTCACGGGGACATGGTCGATGAACACACGAATGTATTCAGTTCTGAATTTCTTCCTTCGGTAGACGAGATGTTGTTGGTTTACTAATCTCTGATAATGTCTAAAGGACAAATTGCCCTGAATTTTAACTTTCTGATCTAGGAATTTACTTCGTGCTAAACGCAGGAAATTACACGTTCTTCAAAAGGATTGCTGCCTGAAGTAGAAGATGATTCCAACTGGGATTATAGCACTCAGATCGAGCAGTGTATGAATATCTGCTTGTTAATAACTTTCATATGCTTTTTTATTTTGTTTGTGCTTGGCCGTTGATGATAATCGTCTTAAATTTCAGCTTCTTACTTGTTACCTCAAGAACATGCATCTTTCAATGTACGTGCATATTCTTCTGTACTGGAAGCCCATCATGAAAATGATGCTAAATACTATGGAACGATGAGCGACCAAGGGCGAGCACGGATACCCCTTGAACAGGAAGTGAGTCTGACAGTTGCACATGCGCAAAAGTTTACAATCCAGGAAATATCACCGAACTGGGGCTGTGCCAATGAAACTACAAAGGTGCACAATCCATATATCTTTTCCCGAGATTCCGGTGCTCGGTTTTTGCATACTTCTGCTCTAGTAATCGATATTCTCCGACATATTTTTACTGCCGCTTTCTGTCGATTTGTGCCCTAATGAATGCAAATCATGAATGGACTTTCCTTTTGAGGCTTCCATCTGGTCTTGCAGGTCATAATTGTTGGATCATTTCTCTGTGATCCGACAGAATCGACTTGGAGATGCATGTTCGGGAGTACCGAGGTTCCTCTTAAGATCATTAAGGAAGGTGTTCTTCAGTGTGAAGCCCCTCCCTTTCCACCGGGCAAAGTCACTTTGTGCATTACCTCTGGGAACCGGGTTTCTTGTAGTCAAATAAGGGAGTTTGAGTATCGCGATAATACCATCCAATATTGCACCAGATGCAATATGCCACAAACATCTACAAATCCGGATGAGCTGTTATTACTTGTAAGGTTTGTACAAATGCTTCTGTCAGATCAGAAATCGGACAGAAAAGATAATCTAGAGTCAGGCATTGATAATTTGTCGAGGAAACTGGAAGCTGATGATGATGATGATAAATGGAGCCATGTCATAGAAGCCATCCTAGACGGCAACGGGACATCACCGAGCACAGTTGATTGGCTTCTACAGGAACTGCTTAGAGACAAGCTGCATTCATGGCTATCTTCCAGATCACTAGGAGAAGGTACAGGATCTTCCTCCCTGTCCAAGAAAGAACAAGGTATTATCCATATGGTTGCAGGGCTGGGCTTCGAATGGGCACTGAACCCGATTCTCAGACATGGAGTCAGCGTCGATTTCCGAGATATTAATGGCTGGAGTGCTCTTCATTGGGCTGCACGCTTTGGGCGGTGAGGAGCATAGACACACATTCTCTTAAATAACAGTCTCGATTTAGAAATGGGTCTATTGTTCTTGATAAAGCTATTATGGATAACGCTCGCTTTGCCTTTGCAGGGAAAAATTGGTGGCTGCCTTAATAGCTTTGGGGGCATCTGCAGGAGCAGTGACAGATCCATGTTCACAAGACCCGATTGGAAAAACTGCAGCTTCGATTGCTGCTTCTAGTGGTCACAAAGGTCTTGCAGGTTATCTATCAGAGGTGGCTCTAACAAACCATCTCTCCTCTCTCTCACTCGAAGAAACCGAGATTTCCAAAGACTCTGCTCAAGTGCAAGCAGAAATAACTGTGAGTTCCATCTCGAAACCGAGTCTTCTTCCAGGCACCGAGGATCAGCTTTCACTAAAAGACACGCTGGAAGCTGTCAGAAATGCTGCTCAAGCAGCGGCGAGAATACAAGCTGCATTCCGTGCACATTCATTCAGAAAGAGACAACAAAGAGAAGAAGCTTGTCTACGGGAGTACGGGTTTCATTCCGAAGATCTCCAAGGGCTGTCAGCCGTGTCAAAGTTAGCCTTTGGAAATGCACGGGACTACAATTCCGCAGCTTTATCTGTTCAGAAGAAATATCGTGGCTGGAAAGGGCGTAAAGATTTTCTAGCACTTCGCCAGAAGGTTGTGAAGATACAGGTACGCAATTAATATAAGCAAAGAGATTTGTAAAGTTTTGCATATTTATTAAGAATGATTTACACGAAGATATATACAGCTTAGTGAAGAGAAGAATTAGGAAAGCAGAAGATTTTACGTAAAAGCAAATCAGTTTGAGAAAGATTCTCGCGGGATATATGTATATCCTTAACAATTAACACCCACAGGGCGAATTTCTCAAGCCGATATATGTTGCTCCACAAGTTCTGATCTTATTTTTTCTTTTGGGTGGCAGGCACATGTGAGAGGTTATCAGGTGAGGAAGCATTACAAGGTGATATGTTGGGCAGTGGGAATTCTGGATAAGGTCGTACTCAGGTGGAGAAGAAAAGGCGTCGGGCTACGAGGGTTCAGACAAGACGCAGAAACTCCGGACAAAGAGGAGGAGGGTGAAGATGAAGAAGACATTCTAAAGGTGTTTCGAAAGACGAAAGTCGATGGAACTGTGAACGAGGCTTTCTCTCGCGTCCTGTCGATGGTCAATTCTCCCGACGCTCAGCAGCAATATCGCCGCATGCTGGGAAGATTCTATCAAGCCAAGGTATGAGAAAGATATCGGTTTTCTTAAAATATATATAAAAAAACACACACACACACACGCGCGCTGTTGAATGACCCAGATAACAATGTCCTGTTGTGAATGAAGAGACTTGGAATACAAGCAACAGTTGACTTGAGGTTTTGGAAGTAGCTTGGATTGCAAGTAACCATGAGGAAGTTGTGATACAGAATACCATCTTGTCTGTTTCTTACAGTTGTTGGATTTTTTGCAGGCGGAGCTTGGAACAAGCGAGACAGAAGCATCAGCGTCAGCATCAGACACAGTGTTGGATATGGCTGAAATGGACAAAGACGACTTGTCCTTGTTACATTGAGTGGTATAGTCTCTTAGATTAGTTTAGTATGTAAATTAATTGGTAGTAGTTTCAGATATAAATATGATTCCTACTAAAAGCCCTTAGATTTTGTATACTCTGTAAATGTTCTTAGTCTGACACCGTGAGACTAAATTAAACTAAATGGTTTCAATTCAGTTCGAATTCAGGTTTGGTTTGTCGCCTATCGGATTTTAACCGATTTAGTTCGGACATCATTTATTCAATTGTACCAAATTAAAATCGAAAAATTATTCGATTTGATATGTACGATTTAGTTTCTCCAAAAATTAAATTTTCTAACCGAAATGATCACCCCTATAAGAAAGTTGGGTGTCAATTTTGGCCCGATACTTTAAATCCGATCCAACTTGAAAAATCACAGGTTTTGGAACAAGATATTTAGATCCGAAAATTTTTGGATTTCCAGAGCATACTCATTTCATCTGCATACCCGAATTTTTTTTCAAAACAAATTAATAAAAAGAATAAAAAATAAATTTTATAAACCAAATTTAACGGGGTCCAAAATCTAAGACTTCGATTTTGATTATTTAGAGTTAAAAAAATTGGACTGACCAGAGTCTGAAACCCTCGGATCGAGTCCAGACTTAGACCGGCCCGATTGACAACCCTACAAGAAAGCATCCACCACATTGTATTGTATCTATACAAACATATTCATACACACATATATATACATATATCGACACTGAAATCATTACAAAACTATGAACATAAACAATGCGAAAGAACACTACACTACTACAGCCATGCAGCAGACAGTTATCTTCAACTTTTTTTTTTGTCACAACTGAATCGAACGTGTGTAGTTGTACATACAATGGTTATATCTATATATATATATATATTTGTACTGTCTACATAACATCTCCTTTTCCTTTTTATCTTTTTCGCTTTCCGGCTGCCTTCTCGTTTGTTGTTTAAATATCAAAGGAAGAAGATGCCTCTTATCATGATGATGATGATGATCCTACATGATATGCACACCATGAATTCTTCATCCTTCTCCTCGACTTCACACTTGAATAGCATCATCTTCTTCTTCGGTCCGACAAAGGCCAGCCGAAAAGGGCGAAAGATACACACTGCACTAAACTTCTTTACCTTCTATTTACACTCTTTACCTTCCTTCAATGGCGAAATCAATTCTTCAGACCCAGAGACATGAAAGAAAACACCATCAGTCAGTTCACGGAAATCGAGTTTCGATGAATCAAGTGACAGAACAGAGATACTTTGCTTACGGTTCTTGACCCCGAGGAAGGATCGCTCGTTGTCTGTCAGCGTGTTTTTTTATCGACCCTGACCTGACCGAGAGGTCGCCACCATCTCTCATGAATCCGAGTCCGAAAGAGACTGAAAATATCGAGAGACTTCCCGGTACAACTGCTCTGCTTCAAAGGGTTTCGACACGTAACCATCCATTCCGCATTTCAGACATTCCTCGTGTGTTGCCTGGATCACATCCGCCGTCATTGCCAGTATCGGGACATGCCAGCTCGACGCTGTCCTGTTCCGCTGTTCGTCTTCGGATGCCTCCTCCCCGCTCTGAATTCTCCCGTTAATCTCCCGTTCCATTTCGCGTATTCTCCTAGTTGCCTCGAATCTGTTTCAAGAAAGGGTTACAAACCATTACAAATTCAATGCCTTCCGTACCGAAACATTCTCGAAATCGTAAGAAAGGAATACCCGACATACCCATCCATTTCGGGCATTTGAATGTCCATGAAGCAAGCATCGAACTTATGCGGCGGTTTGAGCAAAGAGACGGCCTTTATTCCGCTATCCGTTGAAACAACTTCAGCTCCGTATTTCTTCAGAGCTCCAGCCGCCACTCTGAGGTTTACGTTGTTATCGTCGACGATTAGAATCTTTCTCCCGAGAAGAAGATTCCTCAGACTCAATGCCGGGATTTCCCTGTTGAGAGGAGTTTCCTTGTTCCCGATTCCCATCACTCGCTGCAGAGTTGCGGCTAACATACTCGCCCTCAACGGCTTCATTATCACCGTCGGAGCGAAAAAACCACTGATTGGAGCATCCGATCTCGACGACTCAACGGAACTCGCGAGCAAAAACAGCTTCGGGGCATCGACGGAATAAGATTTCTGCAGCTTTTTGGTGAAAACGTACGATATACCGCAATCCCGGTTCCATATTTCTTGCTCTATGAATACCATTTTCACGGTCGTAACGCTACTCTTCAAGAACCGTAGAACATGATCGAGATCAGGAACTACCTCAACATGGAGCCCAAGACGCTGAAAATGGTACCTTGAGACTTTAGCCCTCGTGGACCTATCGTCCACGACCACAGCTGCCATGTCCCGGAACTCGAAGGCTATGGATTGGCTTTTCCTATCGGCCATGCGTAAGCCCTTACCGAAAACAGTGGTGAACGTGAAGGTAGACCCGACCTTGGGAATGCTCGAAAAACTAATATCTCCCTTCATCAGCCCGACCAGACATTTGCTTATGCTTAGGCCAATGCCCGTGCCACCATGGGTTCGAGATATGGATGGTCCGACCTGCATAAAAGGGGTGAAAATACGGGACTGAGCTTCTAATGGGATCCCGACCCCTGTGTCCTCGACTGAGACAATCAAATTGATTTCAGAAGCCGAGGGAGAGAAGCTTCGATGGGCATCCGAGGAAATAGCTTTAAATTTTTCCCAGCTCTTTCGCTTGTCTGCAACGGGAAACCCGCTTAACGTGTTTCTTGGCGATGTTTCTGTCTCGAATTCAATGGTTTCAAGTATCTCCTCCACCAAATGAACCGTCACAAGAATGTGTCCTTTCTCCGTGAACTGGCCGGTAGAACGAAAAAAGACGATCAGCTTTACGGATTATCATTTAAACCGAGCGATCCATAAAGAACGCATGATACAAAAGCTCTAACCTTAATTGAGTTACCCATCAGATTCGTCATTATCTGACGAAACCTCCCGGGATCGCCAATTAACATCTCTGGCACACGATCGGAAATGTACACTGCCAACTGCGATCAATGCCGAAAATTCAGACAATATGTTTCATGATTCAGGCAAACGTTGAAACGGAAAACACTATATATGTTACCTCGACCCCTTTTTGTTGGGACTTTCCAGAGAAGAGGGAAAGAACGTCATCTAATATTCCTCGGAGATCGAACCGGACTTCCTCGAGCTCAAGCTTACCAGATTCGATCTTTGCTTGGTCCAAGACCTCATTTATCAGCGAGACTAAAGCTTTTCCGCTGGCTTGCGCTGTCCTGACGTAATCTTGCTGCGTAACATCCAACTCCGTGTCCATGAGCATATGCAACATTCCTACACAGGAAATCAAATACCCATCACTCGAAATCGGATTCTTGAATTGAGGGGTGAAGATCAAAGAGGTAGAGAGACGGTTTTTGCATACCAAGAACACCGTTCATGGGAGTTCGGATTTCGTGGGATACAGTGGCAAGAAACTGCACAGAAACGAAAGCTAAATCTTAAATCTTTTTTCGGTAGAATGTGAAAGCGATTAACTGAGAACGTGAAGTACCTGAGACTTTGCGATATCAGCGGCCTCGGCCTTTTTCTTGAGCTGCTCCATTTTGTGAAAATCTTCTTCGACTTTGTGAATCCTGCTAATGGTTGCATGGAAAATATGCGCAACAAGCATCGCGATCACAAGGATACCGATCGATGTGCCTATCGATAGCCATGGCCATGGCGGCTTCTGCTTAAATCTACATAAAGAATAATGCCCAAAAACATGAAATTATGACTCAAAATTTCGTAAAGCATAGGTTACTACAGCAGAGGAAACCGATGATGAATACTACCTGCAACGCATTTCGTGCTTTCTGAAAGGATCGCCAAAGTTTAGTAGACTAACATGTTCCAGCCCGTCTTCCGCCACATTCGAACCATACATGCTAATCGGGTGAGAGCTATTACTAGTATCGTAAACATTCACGAGGATATCTTGCTTGCTTGCAAGCTGTTGAAGCAACTTCTCTACCAGAGATTCTATGTCAAAAACTCCCCCGAGATACCTACAAAAAACGGAGGATAAGCATATGATTCGACGGCATATACATACAGTTTTACCGGCATATGGTTCTCACCCGTTTGTAGCTTCGATCCTCTCGTCCGGAGTAGCGTTTGGGGGGAGATCCCTCTTGTAGACCGCAAATGTCAATATCACGCCGAGCCTGTTTGTCTTTAGCAGTGGAAAAGGAGCTGTAAGGACCCCTTTTCCCGATTCTCTTGCCCGTAACACATTTTCACGATCTTCCTGTCAATAACGAAACCAACAAGATCGACTCAAAATATGATCCACAGATTAGGACAAGACGTTAAAACTGGAGAAAGGGCTTACCTTTCCGGACAGCATATCGAGAGAAACGACGTGAGAAATGGTATCTTGGGCGAAGATGACGGGAGCATATTCATCTTGTAAAGGGGATGGCTCCAAAGCTTCGGGGTTATAATCATCCTTATGAACTGGATTCTGTTCTAAAGTATCCATCCTCCTAATACGCCAACCTTGTTGCATTTCGAACTGCTCTCTCTCTGAATGGAGCACCCTCACGGCATAAGCAACTCCACTGGTGAGTGGTCTCTCAAACGCTGTTCTGTCTGTATACTCGGAGAATGTCCTCTACACAAGTTTCTACCGGTTAGTTTCTGTTTCGCCCCACACGACCGGGAAATGGGTCACCAAGAATAGCTCAGAAAGGTGAAAACTTTGCAGTTTTTATACAAGAGAACGCACAATCAAGATTTGCAGAATTTGGCATGAAGAACACCGGCATTGATCAAACGGCAAAATCGTATGCTAAGGTACAAGATCGTTAAGCAAGTTTCAAATCATTTACAGAGGAGATAATCCGAGTTTCAGTTCAAGATACATAGCAATCTGATATTTGGATTACATCCTACACAGCATGAACCACTGATTTTTCCCCACTCTTTATGCAGCATTGACATGATTTTCAGACAGTAATCAGAGCTCCAGTAATCTGGGGATCAGTTTACAGATACGAGGATATCATAACCATTCAGGTTGTAAGAATACAAAAGGAAACAATGAATTAAGGGCAAACAGTGAGTGAATCCATTCATCAAGTACCTGATCGATGGCAGAAGGGTTCTTCCCATGGTGGAAAGTGGAGATCAAGATCGACATGGCTTGGACATGATTCAAGCTGACGTTGAACTGGTCCTGAAGCATCCGAGCTCTCTCATCGCACATACTTGCCAGAGTCTCTTTCCTCTTCTCCATAGCCTGTGAGGTCAAGTACCAGAATGTCCAGAACGAGAGCAGGACCCAGCCGATGACCCACGCGACCAAGAGCTTCCTCCACCAGGTCTTGCCGAATCTAATGGAACCCATGAAATGGTGCCAGAGAGTCTGGATCTTGAGACAGCTGTTGGAGATCTTGTTCCAGAACCACATCTTCTTCTTCTTCACTGCCATTTTTGTCTTCTCTGAGTCACCGACAGAACTGCCAAGCAGAGGTGACTTGTCCTCGATCCCACCATCACCGAACCAGTTCATGGAAATTAAGGAGATGACCCAACAGCATAGCATCCAGAAGAGATGCCCCACTTTCAGGCCAAACCCAATCACATGGAACAGATTCATCCACCAATCGCTAAAGGGACCAAAAAAAACCCAGAAACGGGGTAGTTTGAAGAAGATTAGACACAGAGAAGAAGGGGACTTCAAGGACCCAAGAAGGAACAAACACTGTACAAAAGGGGAGAGAATCGCGGAATCAGAAATCCCGACCAAGAATTTCGGGTTTATCCTGTTAGCCACCCACGAAAAGAAGAACAAAACCCAGAAACAGAAACGGGTCAGATTAGCACAAAACAAGGCACAAGATTAGAAATTCCGGAGTAACTCGGATCGAGATGGCGAAAGAGAGCAACTTGACAAGAGAAAACTTAGGGTTTTAACAGGAGATTCCTCGAAATCAAAAACAGCTAAAGGAGAAAAGAAAGGAAAGCTTTTTCGTTGTAGGCGTGATGTGACGGAGAGATGATCCCAATAGAACAGACTTTGAAGCTCGTATGATCTAAGAGAGAGAGGATGAATTCGAACAAAGCAGCAAACAAAAAGATGGAAGTGGAGATAAGTGGCAAAGGGTATTTGAAGAAGAACAAACGAAGGAAGAGGAAGAAGGAGAATCCATCATCGGGAAAGATGAGAAGAATATGGTGGAAGACAAATGTCTGCTTCCTATGTCCATTATCTCTATCCACACTCCCAAAAAAATATATATACCACTTCTTGTAACATGTGTAAATATAAATAATATCTTGCAAAAGTTATATTTTTCATACATATAATTATGATATAAGAAATCAACCCAGACCCAATAATACCTACAATTATACCTTTCATTGGTAAAACTCCTGAGATTTTTTCTTCATTTGTTTACAATTTTATTCTTTTTTTTTTAGAAAAAGGAAATAATTTTTATATAATTATTATGCTTTTTTTTTTGGGTGTATGGGAACTTATCCAACCCATGGGAAAACAATGAATGCAATGTGAAGAGATATTCTGATACTTGAATGAATTTCATAGTCCCCCCATCCTTTGTCCTTTTATTATTATTATTATTGTGTACACTGAATAAAATAAAATAAGAAGAATAAATAGTAGGTATTATTAATACACTCTTGCGTTAGAAAATTATATACGGGCCCATGTAAAAGACATGTGTGTTCTCACTTCTCACCCATCCAATAATAAAAAACGACAATTAAATTAAAAAAAAAAAGGCAGTGTTAATATGTGGTGCAAGAGTAGGTTAAAGTGACAAAATGTTTTTGTCATTTAATATAAAGGAGGGGATATTAGTTTTAAGGAAACAAAAAAAAAAACCCACAAAATAATACAATCTTAAGATTCTAAATTAACTCATTTGCTGTTGCTTACCATCAAAATCAACCTATATTTTATCAGAAACAACGCATATACACGATTTTAAAAAATGGACCGAAAATTCTATTCATTTATGATATAGAAAATAAATATTTGTTTGCTAAAAACTGATTAGAGACATCATTACTTCTTCCAAAAGTATTTCTCCAATGTTTTTTTTTTGGTTAATTTTGTATGTTTGTTTGTGTTCTTTTGTGTTAACATCTCCCTATCCGAAACCAAACAAGGTACCCAAGCTCTACACGCCATCTCGTTCAACCCTTTGGGGATTATAAATTCCCATATTTTTGAATTTGACGGGAATACCCCTATACGTACATCTAATTCACGAGAATGCCATTCCCCATTGGGGCATTAGATTCCTCCTGCTTTTTTCACTCGGAGCTTTGTTTGTTTGTTTGTTTGGTTAGAGGGGTCCAAAAAAAAAAAAAAAAGAGCAGAGCTTATCCCAAAACGTGAGGAACCTCTCGAGGTGGCTTTTACACCAAAATTATTCGACCACGTCGTAATAATAATAATAATAATAATAATAATAATAATAATAATAATAATAATAATAATAATGATAGATCTTATTAAAAAATTTAAAATTATAAAATAATAGAAAACTAATTTATAAATTTTTCGTTTGACAGATTTTTTTTAAATTTATAAAGTATGTTATTATAATTTCTAAATTTATAAAATTTACTATTATAATTTTCAAATTTATTAATTGATGTAAAATAAACATTGAAGACGTTATCAAAATTCGTTTGACAATTATAATAATTTGTTTTATAAGTTTAAAAATTATAATTATATATTTTATAAATTTAAAATTAAATTTATCAAACGAAACAATTAAAAATTAGCTTTTCACCATTTTACAAATTTAAAATTATAAAATAATAGAAAACTAATTTATAAAGTTTTCTGACAAATTTATTGTAAATTTATAAAGTATGTTATTATAATTTCTAAATTTATAAAATATACTATTATAATTTTCAAATTTATTAATTGATGTAAAATAAACATTGAAGATGTTATCAAAATTCGTTTGAGAATTATAATAATTTATTTTATAAGTTTAAAAATTATAATGATATATTTTATAAATTTAAAATTAATTTTATCAAACGAAACAATTAAAAATCAGTTTTTCACCGTTTTATAAATTTAAAATTTTAATTAGAGTTATCATTATAACAATATCTCCACTTGGTACATACATTATGTACGAATTAATTTATCACCATACCATGTATATGTGACGTATGGTAAATGGTCCACGCAATTGTTTTGGCAAAACACACACTCAGTTCCATAATTTTATCAAACGAAACAATTAAAAATCAGTTTTTCACCGTTTTATAAATTTAAAATTTTAATTAGAGTTATCATTATAACAATATCTCCACTTGGTACATACATTATGTACGAATTAATTTATCACCATACCATGTATATGTGACGTATGGTAAATGGTCCACGCAATTGTTTTGGCAAAACACACACTCAGTTCCATAAAATTTTCAACATTACTTTCAAAACTTTTTTTTATTTGATAAAACATTATCACAACGTCAAGTTTTTTCAACCTTAAATGGGTTATATATTTCAATCTAATTTGAATCTTTTTTGCATGAAAATAATCTCACTAGATCAAATTCTTTTGATTCAAAAGAAAATGCTTAATTCATTTCATAAGATCAATAATAATAAGATGTCAAATTTAATCTGTAATAAAATCTTTTAGGTCCTACATGAGATCTTAATATAAGATCAATTAACCGTAAATATCATATATTATTGTTGAATAATTTAGTTTACATAAGATTATTTAGTTGAAATATAATAGACAAATCGATAATTTAAAAATAATTATTATTTTTTATTTTAATTAACCTATTTTTATGTAAAATTGTTGCAGTAGATAAATAAAGGTCAAAATTTTATTCAAATAAAAAATTAAATTTAAATACCTTTAAAATATAATATGAAACTATAGATTTGAAAAAATCATATTAAAATATTTTTGTAATTTTTTTTTGAAAAAACAGTATAAAATAGGAAACAAAAAGTTTCACTTTCATTATCTAACCACAATTTCCTATTTTCAATACAAATTTCGATTTTAATTAGAAAGCATCATGGTTTATTTAATAAAAACGAGAGGGTAGAAACGTAAATACGGCGGAGAGCCGAGGGCAGTGGCAAAAGCGTAAATAAAAGGGGGGAAAAGGGATGGGAGCACTTTGATCAAGGCTTAGTAGTCACGAAGTGATTAGGCCATCACCACCAACCTTTTTTTTAGGTTGCCTTTATAAAATTTTCTTTTTATTCATTTTCACTATTTTCCAGTTTTACTTTTTTACCTTTCACTGTTTTTGTTGGTAAAAATGGTGATTACACAGCAAGAGCTCCTCGCTTGTCCCTTTAGCCATTTTTTTGACAGTGACGCGTCCAGACGTCAGCTCACCGGTAACTTCTGCAAAACCAATGAAAACGAGCCACATGTCGCGATGGCTAGCTATTCGCCACGTGTCAAGTGCGGTGCATTAGATTAAACGCGGAGCAGGCTTTTGCCACGTTTTTCGAGTGGGGCCGACCCAAGGTTTTTATTTTATAAACAATAAAAGTTAGACCTCTAAATCCTAAACATTTATGGGGAAAAAATAAATAAATATTATTTATAGTCATTGGCATATGTTGACAAAAGAAAATGGCAATCAATGAATTATGATCCAAAAATCAATTCATAACATTTCAAATAAAATAAATTTTCATTTATGCACGATTTCACTGATAGCTGTGCAATAATAATTAAAAAATATTATTTTCGGTAAAGTATGTCATGGTAAAAAAAATCATTATAAGCAGATTCAAATAGTAAACTTAGGTTTTTATTATCACGGTTAGCCTTTTTAACATCTAACGCTATCACCATCATTGTTATGAATAAATTTACAAAACTAAGGAAGAAAAATCATCAACCGTTGATTCCATCAGTCACATTTTTATCTAAATCGCCAATATGGAAAAGACCATTGTTTTTTTTTTCATCATAGTGCACCTATTAGGGTTGACTCGTAATGAACAATATTCGAAAATTTTAAGTTATCCGAATTTGAAAACGTCTTAACGGTGAATCCAAACGTGGACCGATAAGGGTATACATTTTTGGCGATTGACCCTTGTTTCATATTCGTTTTCTAATGGTGATATATATAAAAATATAAAATACATTGGACCGGTTCGAATTAATGTTATCATGACCGTGAAAGCTTTATTTTTAAGCTACAAATAAAGACATACCAGAAAGGTAGTTAAGACAATAATTAAAAAAGAAAAGAAAAGAGCTAATGACATCACAGACAAAGGAAACGTCAGAGATTGCGGCAGAGCCAAACACCAGAAACATTCACCCGACTCTATGCATGCATGCTTTCGTCAACACCCAAAAATTCACCAAATGAAGTACAACACCATATAATATATATATATATATATATATATTTTATAAATTATGTAAAAGGATAAATATAGAGAAGTGATTATTCAAATTCTAATCATCTGAGCAATCATATAGAGAAGTGATTAATAATTTGTTGCGAGACACGTCACGCACGAGGCATCATTAGATATGAAGTATCCCTTGTGCTATTGGGTTTCTGACGTGGCACGTCAGAAACTCATTCGTGGGCTTTACACACGTGTCGAGATCTGAATAAGGATGAATGAAAACGTTATATTATGATCGGAGACTATCGATTGTAAATGATATGGATGGGGGTTTATTCGTTAAAAGCAATTTTAATGGGGCGAGGGGTGGGTCCAATGCTCTTCTTCTTTATTCCTACTTTTATTTCTATTTTTTTATTTTCTGCTTTTCGGCCACTATTAACAAAGAGGGTGTATGGGAACTTGCCAAACGTATTTTTTTTTTTTTGAATAAATTCTTTTTTATTATTATATTAGCATAATTAAACAAAATTATTAAAACGAAATTAAAAAAGAGAAAAAAAAATGGGGAAAGGGTTATCCTGCTTACGTGTGTTTGAAATAAGTGGAATTTTGTGGCATTTTCGTCCAACTCTGTTTCCGACATGCCGCCGGAGACCCGTCGCAGTTGATTCTGCTTTGCCCGGGTTTTGAGGCTTCTTCTTGTGTCATGGTTTTCGATCTGGGAAATGTCAAAATATAAACTTTTTAATTCTGGGTTTCTAATTTATTTATTATATATATATATATGTAAATATTATATCATTGATGCTTCTTGCGAACTGTTACATTCGGACTCCCTCGGTGCACATATATAATTATATTTAGGGCATTACGTGACACAGAATGCTGAGATACACTCAAGGAATCGAAATGTTTTAGAAGAGGTTTCCGAATATCAGTTTGTTTCATATCCAAATGGATATCAATTTTCATTTGATGCGATTGCGAAATTTACGTTACATCGTAATTCTCTTTTTGTATTTTATTCAAACTCTTGTTCAAAATGACTTTTTCGAATTGTAACGAAAGATTGTCTTTCAACTGATTAATTTTCGTGAAAAAAATTGTGAGTTTTGTTCATTATTAGGAACTGATTTGATCATCTTTAAGAGGTTGTACCAAAAAAATACAAGCAGCAGTAAACCAACAAATCATATTGCAGAACATGAAAATATATGTTGTTGTTTTTTTCTCATGCAGACCTGAGAAATATATTTAAGAAATACTTTGAGGAATGTTTTTTTTTTTGTGTTTGAGAAAAAAGAATTTAAGAAAAAAAAAAGGATGGAACTTTGAAGAGACAAAATGGAGTTGCGACCAATGGAGTCGAAGACAAAAGCTCGTCGCGCACTCATAAAAGACATCCATGTGACTCTTGTCATGGAGGAATCATGTCCAAGGTTCTTCTCATCACTCCGTCTTTGAAGAAACAAACAGACAAAAAAAAATACTTAATTACTTAATTAATATTTTAAATTGTGATTCATCACCAACGATAGTAACAATATCCCAAAAAAAAAAAAGTTGTGGGGGGACAAAGTAATAATTGAGAAAACACCAAAACGCACACGTAACAATCTCGTAGGTAAGAAAATAAAAAGAAAGATTAGTTACACTACAAACGCACATACAGTCTTTTCTTTCTGATAGCAGAGAGAACCACCACGACTCTTCGGATGTGGAATAAATCCATCGATTTCACGCAATTGCCTATAAACTACGTAGAATAGATAAATCAGCCGAAACTGACAGAGTCAGGAAAAAATTCATGTTTTGAAGGGTTGAACCTATCACCTCTAATTAAAAGAACAAGACTCTCAAGTCTCAACCAAGAGAGATGGGGACTTCCTCCACCTAAGTCATTCCTATTTACACTCGGAGATGATTGATTCATTCCTTAAACATGTCTCCAATAATATATTTACTCAATGATCTCTCTCTCCCTCTCTTATATATATGTATATTGATTGTGTTATGAATACAAAGTAACAAAAGTTTTATGTACGTACCACACGGCTTTTTTGCATTGAAAAAGAATCGAAAAAGTTGTAGAGGGGAAATTAAGTTTTTTTTTATTGGAAAGATATTATAGGTTTTCATCAATCCCACATGGGCCAAATATTATATATAAAAAAGAAGATATTATAGGCTTTCAACTCCAAATACATGTGTATTTTAGTGTAAATAAATGGAAAAAAAATAAAATCACTCAAAAGATTTATAACTCACGTGTATTACGAGTGTCATAGATACTTGTAAAAAATGTATCGTGAATTAGTTGTGTTTGATGGATATAATGCATTGTTTGTTCATTATTTATTTTGCATATTTGATAAATAATGTTATCTATGGATCGTTATGAACGATCCTAAATTCTTTAGTCGATTGTTATTGTGGGAGAAATAAGACTAACATGAGGCGTGATGGATGATCATGTGTATTGGATACAGATCACGGTCATGAGTACTTGTTTGGAACAAGTGACTGGATGACTCGCGTGAGATTGTTGATTGGATTTTATCCATGACTTGAATCTCACTTGATGGTTCACTTTAGATCCTCAGATCTGAGATATCTAGTGTATCCATCATGACGAGTAATGTACTTTGACTGCGTCAAACATCGTCTTTAACCGGACGATTATAAAGGTGTGGCTCAGGTGCATTACGAATCATGTAATGGATAGTAGATAGTCAAGATGGAACTTTGTCCTTCTCGAAAGAGAGAGATATCGCTTGGGCCCGTCGTAGGAGTGGGACTGTAGAAATGTGTGGCCACACTATAGATGAATGTCATCTATCTCTTACAGTCTTCTCGGGATACGACAAAGCATTCGAACTATGAGTTCGATTATGATATCGTGAGACAAACAGGATCATCGTTGGAGCTACCTCTGGCTTTTTGGTTAGATCACATCTAACTCCTTCCGATACGTATAATCATAATGTCTTGCTAGAGACCGCTTGTGATTTGTAAAGCGAGATTGGATCTCGCGTTTACTGCCGTATTCGGAGGAGCCTAAAGGGTCACACACAAATGGGATGGACGTGTATGAACGGAATCGAACAGACGAGAAAAATCGGATTTTTCTCCGTCTTTGAGGTCTGGTCCGGAGCTGACCAAGAGTTGGTCAGCCGGACCATACGGACTTGGGAGAAGCGGACCGATTTGACCGAAACAACTGGCTGGTCCAGAGCTGACCAAATGTTGGTCAGCCGGACTAGACCAGTCAGTCGGAGCAAATCGCGTTGGCTCGGAGCAGGGCTGGTCCGGCTGACCGAAATCTTGGTCCGCTGGATCAACTAGTCAGTCAGACTAAGGGCACAGTCCGGAGCTCGGCTGGCCCGACGGACCAAGGTTCTGGTCCGCTGGATCGCGAGAATTTCGGACTGTCGGCAAGTTACTGTGTTTGGTCCGGCTGACCAAGAGTTGGTCAGCTTCGGACCAAGCCTCTGACTGGGCAAATCTGCAAGTTTTACATGCCTGGTCCGGCGGACCAAGAGTTGGTCCGGTCCGGACCAAGCGTCAGAAACTCCAAATTGACTTTTCTCGCCTTTTCTCAAGTGGGAAGCAGGTGAGGAAGGTTTGGCTCGCCCTTATCTCGTCCCTAAGCCATAAGAGAGGCTAAGCAACTCTGAAGAAACTCTCTCAAGCTCTAGACAGTGTTCTTGATCCAAAAACAAGAGATTTGATCTCTTCAAACTCTAGTAAGCAAGATTCCAAGAGTTGGAATCCATCCCAAGGGTGTGGACTGCTCAAGAGGGTGTTGACACTTTCAACACCTTGGCTGTGATCATCTAACCGCATCAAGATTGTGAATCAAATGTTAGATTTCTCTCCTCAAGAAGTTCTTCATCGAAAGATTGGTCCGTGGGTGTTCAAAAACGTTTTGAACACCAATTCCGCTGCGTAAGCCCGTGGACCAGATCCTAGCATGGTTTTGAACCGACAGTCTAGGATCTCTTGTGACCCAGCAGTGGTATCAGAGCTCGGTTCTTCATTTCGATGAAGAACGATCACTCTTGAGCAAGTTTGAAAATTGTTCAAACTTGGTTTTTCCTTGGTTTTGATCTAAGTTAATTCTGTTATATAAATGAATCTATGGTAGATTGAGTTATATAATAAGACTTAGATATATGGAGGCTTGAATCATGAATTAACTCGAGAAAACGGAACGAAAAACAGATTCAAAATGAGCGAAAAATTAGATCAAGATGAAAATTTTCGTCTGATTTTTGCCCAAAATCACGCGGTCCGGCGGACCAAAAGTTGGTCAGTTCGACGGATCAAGAGAAGCATTTTCGGACCAAAGACAGTCTTGGTCCGGCGGACCAGACGTCAGTTTGGTCAGGCGAGAATTTTTCTGGTCCGTGTGATCCTCTGACTCGTCTGGTCCGGCTGACCAAGTGTTGGTCAGCTCCGGACCACACGAAGTCAGATCAGGCGGACCAAGGAGCTGGTCCGAGAAGGAGAGCCGCGGACTGAAGGTGTCTGGTCCGGCTGACCAGATTTGGTCAGCCCCGGACCAATGACCTCAGTCTGCAGTTCCGAGTCTGGTCCGACTGAGAGAGAGGGACGGAGTGGACGTGGTCCGAAGCTGACCAAAAGTTGGTCAGTGGTGACATGTTTATATTGTTGTATTTTCACATCGGATATCTAGTGCATTTCACGATATTTTACATATTTATAGATATCCCTTGTACATTTTACTCCGACTTCGATGTTTTTGACATTTTGCAGGAAAAATGGAGCTTTGGGCGAAAATGAGCAATTTCTGAGGAAAAGATATGATCCGGAGCCAACCCGAAAAATATTTCGAGTACCAAATAGTCAAAGAGGAAAAGCTTGCACGATTTTGATATTACGAACTTCATAATTTTCGCAATATAGGTCCAAATCATGTGTGCTATACGTTATTGGAAAGCCCTTTTCAATAGCTATGCATAAACATAAAGATCACTCCAATCAGACATTCGTGTAGAAAGTTATGATGAAATTACTATGAGTCTATATTCTGATGACGAACTGTGGAAGAGTGAACCATTGCGAGCCACATAACTTTCTCCATACAAGTCCAAATTGCTTGTGAGAATCATTGGAAAGATATTTTCGATAGTTACAGGTGGACACCAAGATCACTTCAATCCGACATCGGAGCCAAAAGTTATGAGGGAAACACTATGACTATATACTTTGGTGGTGACAAGAAAACACTTTTCCCCAAAACATGGAGTTCGGGAATCATGGAGGAAAATGAGGAAGAAAATGGGGAAATATCTTTCTTCTTTTCTTGGATATAAAAGGGGCACGAAGGAAAGGTTTAGGGGAAGCATTCATACACTTAGAGAGAGAGGTTTGAGAGCAAAATCCAAGTTTTCAAGGGTGATTCAAGAGGAGAAGAAGGAGAAGAGGAGGAAGAGGAAGATCATGCTCCTAAATCACTAAGCCTCTCTAACTCTATCTCTCTATTCTTACTCTTGGATTATCCCTTTGATATGTCTTATGTCTCTTGAACTTGTGTGAGAACTCCCTTCTTGAGTTTGGAATTTGAGTTTGTATAAGGATTTATGTGTGAATTGAAAGATTGATCTCATTGGTTTGAGGTTTTGGTTTGAATGAATATTCTTAATGCTTTGATTCTTGTTGGCCTCTTGAATCAATTGATGCTAGAGTTTAGTTTGCATACTGATATGGAATTAGACTTGGAAAACATTCATTCGATTAGATGATTGTACCATTTGGAGATGGAAAGATTGCCTTGGATAGGTGACATATAGGTGATCAATCTATTCTTGTAAGGATGGTGAATTTATCTAGGAATTGTGATAGGAAGCTCTACGCTCTTAGTGTCTTCAATCTATTAGGAATCGAGAGATCGGTAGGTTGAATGATTCTAGGAAGAGAGGGGAGACTCGAGAGAGGAGAGTAATCCTCGACAAAAGACCTTGAATTCTCCAAACCGACCTAGTGAGATACTAGGTAAACATTATCACGATCTTTGTACAACCGAGAATTCTCGAACTTATGATGACTATCCCACCATTTGTACATATCCACCATTTAAATTATCGTTTTAGTAGTTTAGTGTCACCATCACCACCATATTCGCCATCGACCGAAACTCGAGTAGAAGTCCGATTCTTATAACTAGTGAGTATATTCTTTGCGTCTTCGTGATTCCCGACGAGTCCCTAGAGTTCGACCCTAGATACTACAACTGACCTGTATGCTTGCGGAAGTCGTGTCTAGGTAATTAAAACTAGATGATTCTGAACCTAGTTCGCGACGCATCAAGTTTTTGGCGCGTTGCTGGGGACTCAACAGAATTAACGGAACATATAGAAAACTAGAGCGATAACATAAATCCACTAGTAAAAGATTAGGATTTTTACTTTCGTTTAAGTCTTTTTATTTTATTTTATTTTTTCGTTTGTTTCGGGTTAATTTCCTACCTTTGTTGCATTCTTTGTTTTGTTTGTAGAAATGGGGAGAAACGATGGTGAGAAGTGAGACATCAAAAAGTTGTACCTGCAAGAAAAATTGCACGAGAAAATGAAAAAAAAAAATTGCGCAGTACAACACCGAGCTTTTGTCCAAGATTTGAATTCTTCAATTAAAAATGATGAGACGTGAGCTCATTCCCATGATTATCCAAATGCATAGTGTCGCGGTCTTTCAGGATAAACTCAATGAAGACCATGACGCACATCTGACTCGGTTCAAGACTAGAAAGCCAAATCTAGCTATCCGACATTTCGAATCAAGAGAGGCATACTTCCTCTTCCCGATGGGAATGCAAGCGAGAGAGGCATACTTCCTCTCTCCAATCGGAAGGAGTGTTGAACTGCAGTGGTCAAGCTCATGACCTAAAACGAGCCCTTGGCGAAAGGAAACCCGATAATCTATCTTTTTTATATAGTATGCTTTATTTCATTACATGTTTGGTGTGCATTTTTTTTTTCTATTTTTGTTTTAAAAACACAGGGAGTTGCACAAACACAAGAGATCTAGACACTCTCGAGTGAGGAGCAAAATGAACACATCTGAGGAAGAAAGTTCCATCAATGAAGTACCTCTTCTCCACTCTATTTTTTCATGCATACATTCATCGTTTCTTTTCCGGAGTATGGGAAAAATGCTAAGTCTAGGGGAAGATTCGATAGGTCATATCATCGATAGTCGTAGTATTTTAGGATAGTATGTATGCATATATATGAAAAAGAAAAAAAGAGAGAAAAAGATTAAAAAAAAGAGTTTTCGAATTAATAGAATCATATTAATTTGAAACATTTTGTGAATTGTCATAGGAGATCCTAAGTTTAGAATGAATTGTCGAGGATAATCGAATTTGGTAGGTCGATCTTGTGATCCAGCTAGTTAAAATGTGGGGTAGATTGATATTCAGAACAATGAAAAGATTCTAACCGTCTTAGTCAAGTATCCTTATTTCTCGGTATCATGTTGATCATTTTAGCGCATTAAAGAATATAAAACTCTGTTGATATGTCCCGACACTCCACTGTCATTATCTCGTTAATGAACATCATTCGGGGACATGAGTGCCAAAAGGCCCGGGTCTAAGTTGTGGGTCGAGCATAGAGCTTCAAACAAAAAAATTTATAAAAAAAATGTTTGATGACTTCAATGTCCTAGAAGTCTGGTACTTCTTTTTATGCGAAAAAGACAATAGAGTAGCAAAAGTAAAAAAAAAATATGAATATGATCTGAGAAATATGCTTGATGAGAAGGTTAAGGATCCGAAAAAATTTCTGAGTAACGGTATATATCCCATTGCTAACTAGATTTATCATAAAGATTGAAATGCCAAGTTACGATGGCTTCGATTTCGTTCGCAGTTAATATTATGTTCAATCTTAATCTGATTCTATGATTCACTTTTGGTAAATCAGGTTTTACTCATCAATCTATCCGAGGGTTAGCTTGCTCGAGGAGAGCAAAATGCTAAGTCTGGAGGAATTTGATGACATGTTTATATTGTTATATTTTCACATCGGATATCTAGCGCATTTCACGATATTTTGCATATTTATAGATATCCTTTGTACATTTTACTCCAACTTCGATGTTTTTGACATTTTGCAGGAAAAATGGAGCTTTGGGCGAAAATGAGTAATTTTTGAGGAAAAGATATGATCCAGAGCCAACCCGAAAAATATTTCGAGTACCAAATAGTCAAAGAGGAAAAGCTTGTACGATCTTGATATTACGAGCTTTATAATTTTCGCAATACAGGTCCAAATCATGCGTGCTATAATTATTGGAAAGCCTTTTTAAATAGTTACGCATAGACATAAAGATCACTCCAATCAGACATTCGTGCAGAAAGTTATGACGAAATTACTATGAGTCTATATTCTGATGACGAACTGTGGAAGAGTGAGCCATTGCGAGCCACATAAATTTCTCCATACAAGTCCAAATTACTTGTGGGATACATCATTGGAAAGATATTTTCGTTAGCTATAGGTGGACATCAAGATCACTTCAATCCGACATTGGAGCCAAAAGTTATGACGGAAACACTATGACTATATATTTTGGTGGTGACAAGAAAACATTTTTCCCCAAAACATGGAGCTCGGGAATCATGGAGGAAAATGAGGAAGAAAATGGAGAAATGTCTCTCTTCTTTTCTTGGATATAAAAGGGGCACGAAGGAAAGGTTTAGGGGAAGCATTCATACACTTAGAGAGAGAGGTTTGAGAGCAAAATCCAAGTTTTCAAGGGTGATTCAAGAGGAGAAGAAGGAGAAGAGGAGGAAGAGGAAGATCATGCTCCTAAATCACTAAGCCTCTTTAACTCTATCTCTCTATTCTTACTCTTGAATCATCCCTTTGATATGTCTTGTTATGTCTCTTGAACTTGTGTGAGAACTCCCTTCATGATTTTGGAATTTGAGTTTGTATAAGGATTTATGTGTGTATTGAAAGCTTGATCTCATTGGTTTGAGGTTTTGGTTTGAATGAATGTTCTTAATGCTTTGATTCTTGTTGGCCTCTTGAATCAATTGATGCTAGAGTTTAGTTTGCATAGTGATATGGAATTCACTACAAGGAAACACGAAAAGGGTGACGTAAAAAGTGAGCAAAATTTGTGTCACTAAAAGGGTGACGCAGTAGTGACGCTTTTGTGATGCAAAAAGTGACGCAAGGAAAGCGTCACCAAAGCGTCACTATTTAGTGATGCTTTGGTGACGAAAAGACCAGCGTCACCATTTGGTGACGCAGTTATGATGCAAAAATGCATCGCCAAATAACGCGCAGAAATTTCGTCACCCTTTCGTCACCCTTGTGTCACTAATTGATGACGCAATTACGTCATTAATTTTTACTAACGCAATTTCGTCACTAAAAATTTGGTGACGAAATTGCATCATTATAAATTTTTTCTTTGGTGATGCAATTGCGTCACTATTTGTTATTTTAGTGACGAAATTGTGTCACTCTATTTTCTTTATACCTCACACCACCCTCATACACTCTTGCACCCGAAAAAAAAAACTCAAAACATGGCATCGAGTAATTTAAATATTTATTACTCAAGAAAATGGATGTACGAAAGAGTAAATCCTACGCATTACGAAGAAAGATTGACTAATTTTTTGGAGTTTGCAACAAATCAACATATTTTTCTTCATAAAGGAAAGATATATTGTTCGTGCCGAAGATGTAAAAACGAGAGGGAAGAAGTTCCAGAAGTTGTGATGAGACATCTATGGAAAAAAGGTTTTGTCTCTAACTATTACGTGTGGGTTTATCATGGTGAGACGTTTCAAATTTCTGATGAGAATATATCTGTGAGAAATACTGATGTCTATGATCAGCCAAATTCATATATTGAGATGGTTCAAGATGCATTTCCATCTCAATATAATGATCAGGTTACAGAAGATCCGGTGAATGAGGCATCGAAAAAGTTTTTCGATCTATTAGAGACTGCAAACCAACCTATTTTGATGGTTGTAAAGAAGGGATTTCTCAACTATCGGCTTCTGCTAGATTGATGGAGATGAAGACGAGTTATAATCTTACAGAGAACTACATGAATGAAGTTTGTGAGATGTTGAATGATTATCTTCCCCAAGGTAATAACGCTCCAGATTCGTATTACGATATGTCTAAACTGATGGGATCGTTGGGAATGGAATCGATAAAAATCGATGAATGTCCTAACAACTGTATGATATTTTGGAAAGAATCTAACCAGTTGGACAAATGTCAATTTTGTGGAGCTGAAAGATACAAGGCGAAAAAATCTGGTCAACGCAATCGTGTTCCTTACAAAAGGATGTTTTATGTACCGATCAAAGATCGTCTGCGAAGATTGTATGAATCTCATCAAACAGCTTCACATATGCGGTGGCATGCTGAACATACATTAGATCCTGAGAACATGAGTCATCCATCTGACGGTGATGCATGGAAGAATTTTAACGAGGTATATCCGAACTTTGCATCAGAACATAGAAATGTTTATCTATGTTTATGCACAGATGGGTTTGCACCGTATGGTCAATCGGGCAAACAATATTCGTTGTGGCATATTGTTATGTTTCCTTATAACTTACCTCCAGATATGTGTCTGAAAAAATAGTTCTTGTTCTTGACGGTT
Organism: Tarenaya hassleriana; assembly: GCF_000463585.1. Taxonomy (NCBI): domain Eukaryota; kingdom Viridiplantae; phylum Streptophyta; class Magnoliopsida; order Brassicales; family Cleomaceae; genus Tarenaya; species Tarenaya hassleriana. Next base: position 79,730 of record NW_010966737.1, read on the forward strand.
TTGATTCCGGGCCCGAAGCATCCGAAGAAAAGTTTTGACATTTTTCTTCAGCGTTTGATCGAAGAATTACTTGAGTTGTGGCATTGTTGAATTGATGCATACGATGCCTCACAGAAAGAGAATTTCAGGTTGAAGGCTGTTTTGATGTGGACTATAAGCGATTTTCCGGCTTATGGAATGTTATCGGGATGGAGTACTCATGGAAGATTGGCGTGTCCGTATTGATGGACGATATACAATCATTTCAGTTGAGACATGGAAGGAAATCATGTTGGTTTGACTGTCATCGCAGGTTTCTATCGCCAGATCATCCATGGAGGCGGAACAAAATAAATTTCAGGAAGATTAAGGTTGTGACAGATCCACCTCCTCTTCTTTTGACGGGTGAAGAGATATTGTGGAAGCGGATTGAAAGCATTCATGGTTTGGATAGAACCATTGATTGTGGTGGAAATGGTCATCGCAAACCATGTGAATACGGAGAAACACATAATTGGTACAAAAGAAGAATATTCTGGGATTTGCCTTATTGGAGGACTCACAAGCTTTGACATAATCTGGATGTTATGCATATTGAGAAGAATTTCTTTGATAACGTGATCAACACGATCATGAATGTCAAAGGTAAGTCGAAAGATAATCTAAAATCAAGGATGGACATCAAAGAAATATGCAACCGAAAAGAGTTAGAGTTGAGCAATGATGGAAAAGTCGCAATTCCGATATTTGGACTGTCCAAAAGTGCTAATATCGCACTATTGAAATGGTTGAGGGAAGATGTTCATTTCTCGGATGGTTATGCATCTAACATCGGGCGATGTGCTGATATTGATGGTGTGAAGTTAAATGGAATGAAGAGTCATGATTGTCATGTCTTCATACAACGACTTCTTCCAGTTGCTCTTGCTGAACTACTCCCGCGCAATGTCTACGAACCTTTATGCGGTACATATATATATATACCATGGTTTTTAATTATTTTTAAATATATATAGATATAAATCAAAAAATAATATCAATTAATAATATTTTTATACATGTATGCAGTTATCAGCACATTTTTCAGAGATATATGTTCAAGAAATCTTAATGTTGGTGATATTCAGCGTATGAAGGATAACATACCGCTAATCTTGTGTGCACTAGAAAAGGTGTTTCCGCCTTCGTTTTTCGATGTTATGGAGCATTTGGCTATACACCTACCAGATGAAGCAAGACTTGGTGGTCCAGTGCAATTTCGATGGAGGTATCCATTTGAAAGATTGTTTTTCCATCTGAAAAGAAAGGTGAAAAACAAGAACAAACCGGAAGGGGCAATCGTGAAGCAGTATGTTAACGAAAAAATTACGTACTTCACAAATTTCTATTTTGAGCCACATATCAAGACAAAAGCCAAAAGTTCTTCTCGGTATGGGGATGAAGATGAGATGATGTTTAAATGGAATCAAGTTGATGGTTGTGATATCCCGGCTATATTCAACCAAATAGGTACTTTTAAATTTATTGCATTTTTCAAAAATATATATACGTATATATAAATTTAATTAACCATTTTGCGGTTCTAATTAAAAGATATATACAAATGCAGGGAGATTGAGTGGAAAATCAAAAGAAAGATGGTTATCCGTCGAAGAATGGTGTCATGCTCACACATATGTGTTGTTGAATTATGATGAAATTCGATCAATAGAAAGAGTATTTGACGAGGAGACAAAGAGACTTAATTCTAATATGAGTGATGAAGCATTTATAGATCTCAAAGAATCATCATTTGCGGTATGGTTATAAAATTATGTAAGTTATTACTAATATTTTACTATTTTAGGTATCTCATACTTATGCTTAATTTATGACTAATTATAAATCTAAATTAATAAACTTTTTTTTTAATGTAGGTATCTCATTCTTCGCAGAATTTTCCTATTTGGATACAAGATTTGATCCGGGGTCCATCAAGAATGGTGAAATGTTGGTCAATTATGTTCACAAGAGGATACACTTTCCATACTTATGCTCATGATTCAGATCGAAAGACTTCCAACTATGGGATATGTGTTAAAGGAGCAAATTGTTGTGATGTGGTTGATGAGCCAGACTTTTATGGTATCTTCCAAGACATCATGGTGTTAGAATACCACGGTTATATTGGTTATATTTAACTGTGATTGGTTTGATCCGACCATTGGAAGGGGTATGAGAAGAAATGGATCGGACGGTTTTGATATAAACTTATCCAAGAAGTATTCAAAATACGATTCGTTTATCCTATCTTCTCAAGCGGATCAAGTATGCTACATAAGTTATCCAACTTCCAAACGACGTCGAGATCATTGGAGAGCTGTCATTAAAATTCAACCACGAGGTGTTGTTCGTGAAGAAGAAGGTTCAACCGATATCCCATTTCAAGAAAGACACATTGATGATGATATTGGTCAACAATTCCGTATTACGTATTCACAGAACGAGCAACTTGTTGTATCAAACGAAGAGGATGTTGAATACGATAATTTAGTCGAGGATGAAAGAAATGACGATATTGAAGATGAAGAAGAAGTTGAAGTAACAACCGATGAAGATAGTGATTTAATGAGGGTGACGCATTTGCATCACCAACAGCGTCTTTTTCGGTGACGATATTCGTCACCCTGGTGGTTTTACCGAGGTTAATTACTGTGTTGGGTGACGAAATTGCGTCACCAAATTTTAAGGGTGACGCAAATGCGTCACCAACAGCGTCTTTTTTTGTGAAGAAATTGCGTCACCCCTATGGGTATATATACGGCGTGACACAATTGCGTCAATCCTGCACAGCACCACAATCCCCTCTCCTCTCCTCTACTCTCTTCGGTTAAAAGGTAATTTTTTTTTTAATTTTTTTTAAAATTTTTAATTTACAAATTATTATATTTATAATAATTTAAGTTTTAAATAAATTGTAGCAGAGTCGTTCTTTCGGAAGGGGATCACGGTTATCAGGAGAAAGATCTCAACATCAGAGATCTCCGTCAATTGATATGGCCGAATCTCAACCGCAACCACCAACGCAGGTTATAATTGATAACGTGGCTGAGGTATTAGATAATCCTGCAAGAATTTTGTTTCCGAAACTAGATCCGATAAAAAATCCAGGGACAAAATGGTAATTTAAATTTTAATATTGTTATTTTAAATATTTTGTTTAAATATAAAATTTTAATTAAAATTGATTAATATTTTTTAGGTTTGGTGTTGATGTTGAGATAACCACCAATTTATCAAAATTCATCAAACAAAATTTTAAATGTGCTTATCTTAATTGGAGTACGATCCCACAATCTACCAAAGATTCGTGGTGGTTAAGTTTTGTGGTAAGTTTTTTATATTTATAAATACATATAAAATTGAAATTGATTTTATTATGTATTTTATTTTTTATAAAAAATTTTATATAGCAACAATGGCGTTGGGATCTTGAGCATGACGCACTTGTTCGACGTAAGTGGAAGGAGGTTGTAATTCGTTTAGTGAAAGCCAGAGTCCACAAACTCAAACAAAAATGGCTTTCTGAACCCTATATGGATCCTCCTTATTGGGTCGAAAAGGATCATTGGGATCGAATGGTGGAGCATTGGGCTTCCCCAGCTGCCAAAGAGAAAAGTCAGCGAGCGTCTCAGAGTCGAAAAGCTGAAATGGTTCCAAATACCGGAGGGCATGTGCATACATCGGGAGCTAAGCCTTTTAGTCGTGTTATGCATGAAATGGCCAAATAAAGTCAAGCGCCAACGTTGCTAGATCTGTTGAAAGCAACACATACACGAAAAGATGGTGTGATGGTTGATGGAAAAGCACAACAAATCGCAGAACAAGTTCAACATGAGGTATATTTTCTAATATAAATTTTTTTAATGTTAATATTTTATATTTATTTTTAATTATTTCTTTAATATTTTAGATTATTGCGTCTCAACCAACACAAAGCGAAGCTTCTGCATCGAAACCTAACTTGCCGAAGGAAAAAATTGATGAGATATATCTTCAGGTAATTTTTAAATATATAGACTTATAATAATTTCAATTCAATTTTAATTTAAAATAAATTATTATTTAATTATATTTTTATTATATAGGTTGTTCTACCGAACAAATTTGGACGGATATACAGTCTCGGTTCAATGCAAACCGATATCACATATCATCCTCGTGAAGATGCTCCTCCAACTCCTCAGGAAACGCTTTCACTCGCACGACGAGTGCGACAATTAGAGGAGCAGCAAGCTGAACTCCTCCGGCAACAAGCGGAATTCTTGCGCCGACAAGAAGAAGATCGAAAACTCATTGAAGAACTGCGAGTGCAAGCAGAATTTTTCAATGAATTCCAAACGCGAGGATTTCCGAGTTTCGGAAGTGGAGGACAAGAAAGCGGTGGCGGTGGCGACGGCGATGATGCCAATTATGACGGGGGAAATCAAACTTAAATATTTTATATTTTTTTTAGTTTTGTAAATTAATTATTTAGAACTTTAATTATATATTTAAATATAATAATATTTTTTTTATTTTTTTATTTTATTTTTTTATATAGTGACGCAAATTAGTGACGCAATTGCGTCACCAAATTGGTGACGATTAGCGTCACCAGATGCGTCACTAAATAGTGACGCATTTGTTCACGCAAAATCGTCACTAATATATGATGCAATTGCGTCACCAAAATGCGTCACTAATTAGTGACGCAATTGCGTCACCAAATGGTGATGACTTTTGGTGATGCAACGTGGTGACGCTTTCGCGTCATGTATTAGTGACGATCTTGGTTACGCAATTGCGTCACCAATTAGTCACGCAAATTCGTCACTATTGCGTCACCAAATGGTGACGAAATGTATGTGTCACCCCTGCGTCACCATTTGGTGACGCTTGGTGACGAAATCGCAAATGGTGACGGTGCTATTGGTGACGATTTTTTTGCGTCACTATTTCGTCATCCTTTTCAAAGGGTGACGCAAAAATGCCCGATGGTGACGCAAAATTGGCGTCACCATTTCCGTATTTTTTTGTAGTGATTAGACTTGGAAAACATTCATTCGATTAGATGATTGTACCATTTGGAGATGGAAATATTGCCTTGGATAGGTGACATATAGGTGATCAATCCATTCTTGTAAGGATGGTGAATTTGTCTAGGAATTGTGGTAGGAAGCTCTACGCTCTTAGTGTCTTCAATCTTTTAGGAATCGAGAGATCGGTAGGTTGAATGATTCTAGGAAGAGAGGTGAGATCCGAGAGAGTAATCCTCGACAAAAGACCTTGAATTCTCCAAACTGACCTAGTGAGATACGAAGTAAACATTAGACACGATCTTTGTACAACCGAGAATTCTCGAACTTACGATGACTATCCCACCATTTGTACATATCCACCATTTAAATTACCGTTTTAGTAGTTTAGTGTCACCATCACCACCATATTCGCCATCGACCAAAACTCGAGTAGAAGTCCGATTCTTATAACTAGTGAGTACATTCTTTGCGTCTTCGTGATTCCCGACGAGTCCCTAGAGTTCGACCCTAGATACTACAACTGACCCGTATGCTTGCGGAAGTCGTGTCTAGGTAATTAAAACTAGATGATTCCGAACCTAGTTTGCGACGCATCAGTCAGCCTCGGACCAGCCCAACTGACTCTGCCTTCTCTTGTTCCGGTCCGAGCTGAGTCCGAAAACTGAGTTGTTGGTCCGGCGGACCAAAATTTGGTCAGCCCCAGACCAACCAACTGTTTTCGGAATTTTTGCGTTTTCTGAATTCGATTCGGTTAAGTAATGGTTACTTGACTGAGTTAATTATGATTGTTTTGGTTTATAACTTAATTATGTAAAGGGTCTACATGAATTAAATGCATAAAACTTAATCAAGTATAAGAGTTACTTGATTGAGTGGGAGTTTTGAGACTTAGTTTACTAAGCTGAATAGATGGTTTATTCGGGCTAAGTAACAGTGTCGGATCAAAAATATAATTGTTATATTTTGATCAATCGAGAATAGAGCTATTACTAGTAGAATTCTTGCCAAGACCTCGGTAATTCGTGTATGGGACATGCCAAAGCTGTGCATACCAGATTATTTAACTGAGACAAGAATTGAGAAATTGTGCTTCTCATTTCTCGAAAGTAATAATCTGCTTCTTGATAAAGATAAAATCCCTCGTTATAATTTCAAGCTTATACCGCCCATGTTTCGAGCACTTGTCAAGGTTCTGATCGTCTGTGTATGGGTCATGCCAGAGCTGTGCATACCAGACAATCTTTGTGAGACAAGATGGAGAAATGGTGATTCTCATATGTTCGAAAATGGTTTGGCTTGAGTTGGGTTATCAAGTTGGACTTGGACCTAACGGTATAGATGGGGA
>NW_010966737.1:86469-87480 GCF_000463585.1 Tarenaya hassleriana
AAAAAAATATTTTTAATCAAACCAGAGTAAGCAGCGTAAAATACAACAAGCGATTAGTATCGCAAAATACCACATGTCCGAATAGATATAATTTAACCGTACAAAATGCGGGAAATACAAGTCCCGTAATTTTAGAGTTCAAATCCCGTACATGATGCTGCTTCTCTCAAGTCATCGTCGTCCGGGGCGCTAGGCGTAATCCTCGTGATCTGAAAAATATGAACCACGAGGGCTAAGCACAACTGCTTAGTGAATAGCCCGGGTTGAACCCGGTCATCCCGTTCCCAGCGAGAACGGTGATAAAACAATGGTATACAAGAAACAAGCAAGTAATAACAACACGTATTTATATCACATCAATCATAATCACACTCGTATGGAGTCCACCATAGGGTTTAGCCATATACCCTAGTCAAGTCCATGACTAGGAGCGCATCCACGCCCGTCAAGTCCATGACGTTGGCCGTCGTGTCGCACACGACTAAAACACGTCTCAATTACCCGTCAAGTCCATGACGGTGATGGTTGAGTCCACAACCCTCCACAAACACAATCATGCTTGGCTCGTACGCACGAGCAAGCTACACACATGGCAAACAACGTGCACATATCCCTACAGTACAATGATACGCATCACGGCATCCGGTCCCAACCGAGCTACCATTCAACGCCATGCAATTCTACCCGCAAACAATCACGCAACGGTCACTCGTATCTCAATATCGCACTCCTCACTACGCTACGCAACGTCTTGGCGAAGGATCGGTTCGATTGATCCCAATCACGAAGTTTTCTCCTTGGGTTGGAGCTTGGTTCGCCCACGGTCAAGTCTGGTCGGGCCCGGGCCAACCCCGTTGGTCGTTTCCTCTTTCCCGGTCGAAACCGAAATTTTTCTCTTTCCTCCGAGCTTGGTCAGTCCCGGACCAGAGCCACCACGTGTATTCATTCAATTTGTTCATTTTTGTCTTCTCTTTCCTCTTAGGTTTGGTCTGGTACAGACCGGGATTTGGT
>NW_010966737.1:87775-89758 GCF_000463585.1 Tarenaya hassleriana
TTTTTGGTACAAAACTGACCTGGTCCGCCGGACCAATTTCTGGTCCGGGTCGGACCAGGCTTCCTCAGTCGTTTCCCCTTGGTCTGGCGGACTAAATTATTTTTCCCGGACTTGGTCCGGAGCTGACCAGCTCCTGGTCCGGCGGACCGGAACTGGGCAGTTCGTCCGTTCGCGTTCCAGGTTTCAGGTCCGACTTCGATTGCTCATAACTCTCTCATTTCTTATCCAAATCACGCACCGTTTGTTTCTAAATGTTCATTGTAATGTCCTCTTTAATATCCAAGCAATAGATTATTTAACCATTATGTATACAGGCTGAAATATGATTCGTAATCCATGTACATCATGAACTCGCAACACTGCAATTTCCAGTTTTTTATCAGTTTTCATTCACGCATATCTCCCTCGTTTCTCAACCAAATTGAGTACCGTTTGTTTCTAAATCTTCATTGAAATGTCATCTTTCAAACCCAAGCAACAAACCATTGCAATATCACAGTCACAGGATGAAAACGAGAGTACACAGAAGCAACTCAAGCCACTCACTTGTTCTTGAGGTTGTCCGAGCTTGTGTGCGTTCTCTGCTTCTCCTCACGCCGTAAACACCTTCTGGCCACGTCTAGGGACGTTCCCTTTTGCTTCCCCGAGCTTCCTTTGCCCTGATTCGTCGCCTGTGTCTCGCTCTCTCCCTCTTTCTCTCCTTCCTCTGTTTTGCCCGACCATGGTTATGGCAGAGGATTGAGGCGTGTTTATGGCGTGCGAGAGGGATCAAATGGGCTCGATCCCAGGCCCATCGGAAAGCCTGCAACGCCCTTAGCGCGTGGGAGGCAACGGGATGGCGCGGGAGACCCGAAAATCCGACAAAATCCGCGTCCAAACATGGCAAGCTGGCAGCTTGCTTTTGCTGTCGAGGCCCGGTCCGCCGGACCAGCTCCTGGTCCGCCGGACCGGGATCACTTTATTTTTTTTTGAATTTTTTTCTTCTCCCAGTCCGCGCGCTCCGTCCCGACTCCGCCTGAGTTGTTGGTCCGCCCCGGACCGGTCCTGGTCCGGCGGACCAACCTCTCTTCTTTTTTTTTTTCGTTTTTCCTTCTTCTTCAGTCCTTTTCGATCATTCCCGCGTGTGACGATTCTCGTGCTTCACTTCGGCATTGTACCATTCCCTTTGGGTAATTTTTGTGACATCTCTCTTTAATTATTTGTTTTTAAATAATTAAATATTCAGATCGGGTTTCGGGGTATTACAAATCCTCCCCCCTTAAAAAGAATTCGTCCTCGAATTCAGAATAGCATAATATCATCAATACTTCCTCGTACTGGACATCGTCACCAAAACACCGTTCACATCGTCACATCATCCAAATTATAAGTCTGATACAAGCCGAACGTCGTATATAAAGGAGTTCGTACAATGCTCAAGTAAATAGATGCGGATAACTACTACGCATCTCTGCCTCGGGTTCCCAAGTCATGTCAGAGACCCCTTGGCTTCGCCACAAGACCTTCACGAGTGGCACCTCCTTCGTTCGCAGCTTCTTGATCTTCCGGTCCACGATCTGCAGCGGCTCGTCGCGGAAACGCGTAGCCTCCGTGAATTCCAACTCCTGGGGCTGTAGCACGTGAGAAAGATCCGCCACGTACCTCCGTAGCATCGACACGTGGAACACGTCATGAATGTTTCCCATCTCCGGCGGCAATCCAAGACGGTATGCAACAGCTCCCACTCTCGCGATCACGGGATAAGGTCCGACGTAGCGCGGCTTCAGCTTCCCGCTCTGCCCGAACCTCGCATGACCCCGCATCGCCTGCACTCGGAGAAAGGCGTAATCCCCGACCTCGAGCTCGAAGTCTCGACGTCGTTGGTCGGCATATGACTTCTGTCGGTCCTGCGCCGTCTTCAGATGAGCGCGGATTCTCCGTACTACCTCCGTGGTCTCCTCTACAATCTCTGGTCCAAACTCGCGACGTTCTCCGATCTCTGTC
>NW_010966738.1:0-224 GCF_000463585.1 Tarenaya hassleriana
AGATTCTTCTTCATGTTGCGACAGATTTTTCGGTCGCAAATAACAGTTTTTCTTGTAGTGTCTTCTTGAAGTAGCATTGTAAACGTTTCCTTCAATCTCTTTGCCTTAGCGCGAGTCATGGGACCGTCATTCTTAAATTTCTGTTCTAAGAGCTCCTTTCGATCCGCTTGAGAATCTCCTGCTCTCGTTCTCTTGTCGTCTCTCCCGTGCTTCCCGATGTCCTC
>NW_010966739.1:0-788 GCF_000463585.1 Tarenaya hassleriana
AAGTGATAGAGTAAGAAGTATTGCGTGTTAAGGCACTGACACTTAGCAAATTGAAACGAAAGGAAGGGATAAAAAAGACAGAGGTTAATAATAAGGACTGAGAAACAGGGATAGTGCCGGAAAAATGAACTGGAAGATTAGAGCCATTTGGCAATGTAACAGATGTATGGGGAATTGGTTGAACATCAGAAAACAGACTTAAGTTGCAACACACATGACAACTAGCACCGTATCTAAGATCCAATCAGTAGGAGAAGTCAAAGAGGAAGAAGTAGAATATAAGGCAGAAAGAATCTGTGGGGATGAAAAGGAAAAGGCACCTGAGAAGGAAGGCTCGGTAGTGGTAGTAGCAGAGTCAGAAACCGGTGGTGAACTGCTAATAAGCTTTAGTTGAGACTGGAATGTGTCAAACAGAGCTTGTGCTTGAGCCATGGTGCTCGAAGAAGTTCCAGCAGGAAAAGAGGAGCCAGTAGAGGTCTATGATACTGAAGAAACCATGTTAACAGGATTAAATGGTTTAACATCAGTACCTGAGCGTGGGCGAGGCAACAGGGGGGTTTTCCCGATGAAGCAGGAGCAAAAGAAGGCAGTACAGAACGAGAAGATGGTGGATAACCATGGAGCTTATAGCAGCGTTGAATCGTGTGGCCCTGTAGACCACAATCACTACAAAAAAGTCCTCGAATTCCAACGGATTTTCCAACGGATTTGTCCGTTGGAAAATTTTCAACGGATTTTCAACGGTTTTCAATGGCGTTTCAACGACGATTTCCGTTAAAATTCCGTTG
>NW_010966740.1:0-788 GCF_000463585.1 Tarenaya hassleriana
CAGCGTCACAGTATGCTACAAGCTCGGTGCTGTTGTTGTTTGCCATCCAAATCCCTTTGTTTGGTGTTCCCTTCAGATATTTGAGTATGCGATCCACCATATTCCAATGCGTTGTTGTTGGGGCGTGCATCCATTGGCTAACCTGATGCACAGCAAAACTTATGTCAGGACGGGTGATGGTAAGATATATAAGCTTACCTACAACGCGCCGGTATTGCTCCTGATCTTGGAATGATTCCCCCTCGCGTTGATCTTTGAAATGTTCTTCAATGGGTGTTCGAACTGGTTTTGCTCCGAGTTTCCCTGTTTCGGACAGCAAATCAAGAATATATTTTCTTTGACACAAAAACAAAGCGTTAGGTGTTCTCGTTACTTCAATTCCAAGAAAGTACTTGAGTACACCAAGATCTTTAATATCAAAGACTTGCTGCAAGTACGTCTTGGTGTCTTGAATTCCCTGTATGTCACTTCCTGAAAGGATTATATCATCAACATAAACTAAAAGAATGATAATACCCGATTGTGTGTGAAGTGTGAAGAGAGAGTGGTCCGATTCACTTCGGCCAAAACCTTTCGCCAAGAGGGCGTTATGCAATTTGGAATACCAAGCCCGAGGTGATTGTTTGAGCCCATATATGGCCTTTTTGAGCTTGCACACCTGCCCCGTCTTGATATTGGTTATGTAACCCGGCGGAAAGCATTCTTGACGTCCATCTGCCACAATTGTCAATCGAGGTTAATGGCCAAAGAGAGAAGAACCCTTACCGTCGGGAGCTTGGCGACAGGCG
>NW_010966741.1:0-787 GCF_000463585.1 Tarenaya hassleriana
ATTCCCTTAACAAACACAATATTTTCAAATAGCAAGGTTTGTTCTCTTTATATTTTTATATTCTACATAATATTATTAAATTTCCATCTCTCTCTATATATGCATGCTCGCTCTTATACATACGTTTTATTATGTATATAAAAATAGAGTTATGTATATATATAGTCAGATTTACACGTATTTATATTTTTAGATTTTTCATGATTTTAATTTTCATCACAATAATCAGCAATCAAACATGTCAATTTATTAGTGTTAGCAATTTTTAAAATCTTACTATACATAACCTTTCATAGTTGTGCGCCAGACTTTTTTTAGATAATCAGAACAGTTGCAAGTATGAGCGTTGTTGGTCATTCTGATCAAAAAGTGGATGTCAAACTTGGACACAAGGTATTTTTTTATTTTAATTTTCACATTATTTAGATATCTTCTTTCGAATATCATTGTGATTTACTGATCATTATTTAACATATTTCCATTATTATCATTAGTTATATTAAAGTTTTTATCATAAATATGAATAGTAATCAATATTGTTTCATAAATTTATATCACTGAATTAAAATAATCAAGTTTTTGCAGTTGTGGCTTTGAAAAAAAATATTATTATTTACTTGAAGAAAATTATCCGTAGCAATGATTACAAATTATAATACAAATTCGTTATGTTTCTGTTTAATTACTTTGAAGTTTTTTCCCTTCGATTTTATAAAAACTATATTTTGGTTCTCTTCATATTTCCCTAAGTAAACTTTTATAAAAAATTAGGATTTAAATTTTCACC
>NW_010966742.1:0-787 GCF_000463585.1 Tarenaya hassleriana
CTCAATTTGGTTCCTACAGAGCAAGAGGAGCATTACCAAGCTTCCTATCTGTCACCCAGAGTACGAGGATAAACCGAGGTGAGTGAATTCGAGTTTAATTCGAAAGTCTATTGACATGGAATTTTGGTTTTTTGAGTGATTCATGCAAAATTGATGTTTGATTCGTGCTCCACATGAGATTTTATGAGTTTTAGTATATTACCCATAGTAAATCGTGCATGTTTGTGTGATTTTGGTGAAATCCGAGGAATAGAACGTCCGGTCTTCTAGGTCTGTTGGAGAAAATGCGAAGTCCAGAGGTTGAAGACGAAGTCTAGACCGTCGGGTCTGGACAAGCAGACCGTCGGGTCTAGACCAAAAATCAGATAGAGACCTAAACTTGCCTAGACCGATCGGTCTGAACGAAAATCAGCCCGAAAAAAAGAAAACAAAGAGTAACGGGACACTGAAGTTTCACCAGGTGAGAAAGTGAAAAACTAGACTAATCGGACCTATTATTACCCCGACTCAATATAGTGAAAAAGTGAAAAATGAAAAATGAACCGAAAATACGGGTCAGACCAGACCCCTCGTAGTCTAAACCCAAAAATGGATAACAGGTAAGCCTAAAAACCACAGAATGAACCGAACTGGTTATCCGGGCGGACTGGGACCAGATAGGTCAAACCGGAGATACAATTCGGTAATTTAACTGGAAAGACTCAAAGAAAATATATAAATGAATATAAAAGACTATGCAAGCGGAAATGCATGTATAGCAAATAAACCATATAAATGCGTGTGACTG
>NW_010966743.1:0-380 GCF_000463585.1 Tarenaya hassleriana
CTGCGAGAATGGAACGTCCGTTCCGGCTGGTTTCGGACAGGAACGTCCGTTCTGACTTCTGAAGTCGAGAACGATCGTTCTATCAAACCTGGAACGTCCGTTCTGTATCCAGAACGGACGGTCCGAGGGACAGATTCCGAAATTTTTCGTTTTCAAGGTCCGATTATGCAATCGTTGCTTAATCTGATCAACTGTGAATTATTCCTTGATCAGATGTATTACATAATCTGAATAGACCATCCATTCGATTATGTAATCCCAATCTCGAAGCTCCCACTCAATCAAGCATATCGAATATCTTGATTAAGTTACATGCATTCATTCACTATGGACCATCCATAAGAATAAATCATGTCTATTTGAGTCACAGTTGATCAGAT
>NW_010966743.1:461-860 GCF_000463585.1 Tarenaya hassleriana
AAGCACTTGTCAAGGCCTCGATCGTACGTGTCATGGGCCATGCCAAAGCTGGGTGTGCCGTATTATCTTGGTGAGGCAAGATGGAGAAATGGTGGTTCTCATAGCTTGAAAGTAGATGCTTGATCTAAGTGTGGTTTCGAAAATCCCTTGTTTATGTAATGCTAAGTGTGTACCTCCCATTACTAGGGGTTTTACGAAATCAAAACAGAGCAACCAGGCTCTGATACCACTGTTGGGTTTCCTGGGATCTCATGAGCGAATCCAATTCCTAAGAGATCGATTCTAGGGTTTGCGCAGCGGATGTAAAACAAAAATTTAATAAACCCTAGAACCATGCTGCTATTGAAATCGTAGAAACGTTAGAACGCTTACCTCAATCGATCCGGGGCCTGTATCAAT